>NC_044912.1:15223754-15303023 GCF_001633185.2 Quercus lobata | reverse complement strand
GGGGGGGGGAACGCATTTTCCTTGATCCAATTTTACACCCTGCTTCCATGTGGGCCTCATTCCATTCACATCCCCATCAGGGGGCTGTTTGGAGGTTGCCTTCACCAAGGCGTTGATATTCCCATTGAAGTTCTGGAGTGCCGAGGACAAGATAGTTTCCCAGCCGTTCCCCTTGACACCCTGGCCATCGATCACTCGTCCTCAGCAAAAGACTTCCTCGGCACGGGCCTTGAGCCCAGATAGAGTTTGGACCGGATTGCAAACTTCCCGGACCCACAATAGCCCCTCAAAATCCTGTTATCCGTCTCTTCGGACGGATAGGAGGGTTTTGATGACATCAGAGATCCGCCAATGCCTGTCAATCCTTGTCACCTATCGGTTCCCGAGGCTTTTCACCTGCCCAAGGCACGTTCCTAGAGCCCTTGGAAGGCGAAACGTGGCCTCATTAAATACGGGCGGCTTTGTACTTCCCACGTTCAACGGTATGATGGAAATCAAACGGTGGTGATTTCCTGGCCTCTTTAGGCGGGAAAAGGAGTACAGTTACCCTAGAAAGTATAAAAGATTTTTTTGGGGATGGATCCATCTCTTCAGTTCTGTACTTAAGAGTTTTAGTGCGTTTATTCTGGGTTCATCTGAACTTCCACCCAAATTCAAGTCTATCTCAAGCACATAAAGCATGTCCGAAGTGTAATTCTTCTCTTATGTAAGTTCCCTACCTCCATTAACTCGTGCTTTTTCTTTTCTGGGTTTATTTCTCTTTGGCTCCCTTTCCTTTCCCGTCGTGGGTCGGGTTCGTTTAGTAAATCACAAAGATGACTAAATTGAGACTGAGGAAATTAGTCGATACTAAAGAGGCGATGAATAAGTTCATCGTTGATTATAGGATTCCCCCCAACGTAAGTCTGAAGTACTGTAAGATGGGGGAATGGCACTATAAGAGGGAAACGGGCGCGGTGGTAATTCCCGTCCTCGCCTTTGTAGAGGGAGGTATGAGAATCCCTATGGGGCCAGTGACGAGGGGCTTCCTCAGACATTTCCGTTTAGCCCCCACCCAGTGCGCCGGCAACGTTTTTAGGATTTTGGGTTGCGTGGGCGCTTTAAATGAGAAGATGGGGTTAAGACTGACCCACCATGACGTGAACTGGTGCTATAACCTCCAAAAATTGAAGGGGAAAACCTACTACATGAGGTCGAGGGACGAAAGGGTTCGGTTAATCCAGTGCCTCCCTGACTCCAACAAGGGACTGAACAAGGATTTCCTTATCGTCTCTGGGGAATGGCACGATGGCGATCCGTGCCCCATAGTAGAAGGAGAACCAGGTGGGGTACTGGGAATGGAAGGGGGATAACCCTTTACGCCATTTTAATCTAATGTTGTTTGGTAACTAACTATGCATACGTGTTTGCCTTTTTGTAGATCTACACGCCTACACACGGCATTTTCACTTAGTCAACCGGGCGGACTTGGAGACCGTTTTACAAGCGGCAGTTTTTGTGAACGAAAGAGATGGTCAAGTCCGAGCAGTTCACAAAATACTAGGGTACCCTCCTGTTCAGAAGTCATTTGCGGACGCAAGGCACGTGATCAGCGCCCGCAATCCTTAGCTTGCAAAAATTACCGTGGTTGAAATGGGATTTTTAATCTCCCAGGAGCCAGCTGTCCCCGAGAACATCCCACAGGTGGGCCCCTCCTCAACTCATCAAGTAGCAGAGGACGAAGGCGAGCCAGATCGGTCCGAGGAAGGTTTTGGGGTATTTGACCTAGTCTGCCAATCCGAGGATCCTTCTAGTGATATAGGTGACCCAGCCTTGTCCGAGGCGGAATTATCGTCAATAGGCACCTCTTCTCAACCCGAAATGGGACTCAAGAGAAAACCTTTGACCCCCCTTCTCCAACTCCTCAAGGGCCAACCTGGGAAGGATACACAGGAAACGCCACAACCCGATGCTCCTCCTCCACCACCTCGGCCCCCTACTATCCGACCCGGTCATCTTCCACCAAGTCACGACAACAATCCCCCCGCCCCGAACTTCCTACCTCCTCCCAACCAGCTCAACCTCCTCGACCCGAAGGCGTTGATTCAAAGAGAAAGAGGAGCCCCAAGGGCAAGGAAGTCACGGACGGAGGAAAATCCCAACCTTCTAAGGAGAAGGATGAGGCTCCGCGCCCAAAACAACTGAAGATCGGACACCAGGGCAAGGGCAAAGAAACTGAAGTCCAAACTTCTCAGGGCAAGGGAAAGGGGATTGAGGCCCAGTCCTCACCGAGTGCCTGGCTTCCTGCCCCAATGCTTCACGGGGGTCCACTACTGGAAACGGCATCCCTGAGGGACCTTGGAGATGGCGAGGGTGGCTACGTGGCAGACGCATTAGGGAGAACCATGTTGCTCCCTAATGACATGGATGAACTGAGGAAAATGAGGATGCAGGAGTTCTTCCTCAGTACTAAGAGGTACTTGGGCATGGTAAGATTTTTTTGAAACCTAAAGCTTTATTACTCCTGCCATTGGTTTGCCACTAACTACACGCTCATCTCCCTTGCCAGGTTCTCCAGGCCACCTATAGGATGGAGGAAGAGGTAAATAACAGGAGTAAGGCGGCCGAGAACGAACGCAAGAGGCGCATAATGGCCTCGAAGACTCTTGAAGCCTCTAAGGATGAACTTGCCAAAGTCAAGGCTAACTTAACAATAACTATCCGTGAGAGGGATAACGTTTCGGCGGGCCTAGCTAGCGCCCAAAAACAGGCCGAGAACCAAACAAAGCGCGTACTTGAAGCCGAGAACCAGTTGTGAATAGCCAAAGACCTGATCGAGGGTTTAAATAAGCAGCTAGCCGCGGCCGTGCATGACAAAGGGGTGGCGAAATACGCCCGTGAGGAAGTCCTAAGGGCCAAGCAGGAGGCCGAGTTTGCCAGGAATGAGGCAGAGGCTGCCAAGGAAACGGTCGAGGATGATGGTTATAATATGGGAGTGGTTGAGACCCAAGCCACCCTTAAGGCCCAAATTCCTGGAGTATGCAGGTTTTATTGCTCTCAAGTTTGGGAAGAGGCATTGAAGCGAGCTGGGGTGGATGCTTCATCTGATCTGTGGAAGGCGGAGAACGTGTTCTACCCTACAGCCATCCGCGAGGCCACTTCCTCTAGCTCTATGGCTACGGGTGACCAACCCGAGGAAGGGGTCACTCAGTCAGAAGACTTACAGGTCAGCGACTCTCCTGGAAAAATGCTCAAAGAGGGAGAATCTCAGGATGTGATAGAAATATCTCAGCATACAAATCCTGAGGCACCTAAAGAGACTACTGAGCCAGTGGCTGGCTCTCAAATGCCTGATGCTGAGGAGCCAACCACACTTGTCCAGCCGCCACAGGCGATTCCCCTTGCTGTGGTCCCCTAGAGTACCAATGCTGACCCTGTTCAGCCTTCCCCAGAAGGGACCATTCTCCAGGGCGTCGAAGCTGATCTCGTTCCTTCCTCTCAGGACGTGACCGACGAAAAAGTAGAAAAGTAGAAATCCTGACTAGGCTTTTGTATCCGTTTCTAATTTAACGATTAACTTGTTTCTTTTTATTTCCAAAACTTTCTAATCTGTTGATAATTTGCAAGCGTTTGAACATGTATATATGAAATCTTGTTTTTCCTTTCTCCTTCTGGTTACTTGTTAGCTGCCCTCGTTGATACGTAATATTATTTATGAATTCTGCGATGATTCATTTTAACATGTACGAATATCTGTGCATGCAATACATTTAACATCATGTTTCTAAACCCTAACTTACTTGCACCCGCAGAGCCTTTAGACTCATTTCTAACCCTCGTTCAACTAAGATATAGGCATCTTTTTAGATATCGCGGGTAACTGCCAAGTCCTGCTTAGCACCTAGGTTTCATGAAAGTGGTCGGTTTCCCCATAGGTTTGAGTCCGAGGACCATACAATACCTTGGTTCTGTCCAAAACCCAGTTTTCTCATCCAAGTAGTTGGTTTCCCCATAGGCTTGAGTCCGAGGACCATGCAATGCCTTGGTTCTGTCCAAAACCCAATTTTCTCATCCAAGTAGTTGGTTTCCCCATAGGTTTGAGTCCGAGGACCATCCATAGGTTTGAGTCCGAGGACCATACAATACCTTGATTCTGTCCAAAACCCAGTTTTCTCATCCAAGTAGTTGGTTTCCCCATAGACTTGAGTCCGAGGACCATGCAATGTCTTGGTTCTGTCCAAAACCCAGTTTTCTCATCCAAGTAGTTGGTTTCCCCATAGGCTTGAGTCCGAGGACCATGCAATGCCTTGGTTCTGTCCAAAACCCAGTTTTCTCATCCAAGTAGTTGGTTTCCCCATAGGCTTGAGTCCGAGGACCATGCAATGCCTTGGTTCTGTCCAAAACCCAGTTTTCTCATCCAAGTAGTTGGTTTCCCCATAGGCTTGAGTCCGAGGACCATGCAATGCCTTGGTTCTGTCCAAAACCCAGTTTTCTCATCCAAGTAGTTGGTTTCCCCATAGGCTTGAGTCCGAGGACCATGCAATGCCTTGGTTCTGTCCAAAACCCAGTTTTCTCATCCAAGTAGTTGGTTTCCCCATAGGCTTGAGTCCGAGGACCATGCAATGTCTTGGTTCTGTCCAAAACCCAGTTTTCTCATCCAAGTAATTGGTTTCCCCATAGGCTTGAGTCCGAGGACCATGCAATGCCTTGGTTCTGTCCAAAACCCAGTTTTCTCATCCAAGTAGTTGGTTTCCCCATAAACTTGAGTCCGAGGACCATGCAATGCCTTGATTCTATCCAAAACCCAGTTTTCTCATCCAAGTAGTTGGTTTCCCCATAGGCTTGAGTCCGAGGACCATGCAATGCCTTGGTTCTGTCCAAAACTTAGTTTTCTCATCCAAGTAGCTGGTTTCCCCATAGGCTTGAGTCCAAGGACCATGCAATGCCTTGGTTCTGTCCAAAACTCAGTTTTCTCTTTGCGTGGGACCTTGGCTTTAGGGGAGTTAGCTCCTCGGCCAAGCCCCTAGAATTATCCGTGCGATTGACGCTACCAAGCGTAGCCCCTAGTCAAGAAGCATAGCCCCTAGCGGAACTTTACACTAAAACTCTATAACCAGTTGTTAAAAATGACAAAAGAACTCTCTCGACCTACCGCCTATGCCAACACACAAGCCTTCCCCACAGACGGCACCAATTGTAAGGACACGATTCGTAACGAATCGTAACAGTGTTGGGTTCGCACGTAAAAAGGCCCAAACAATATCATTTGTAGAGCGTGGGTTTGAAAGGCTAGGCCTTGATCACCAGGCGGTGGGTTTCTTGTGGTGTTCATACATGGTTAAGTTGTCTTCACCCCTAGAGTCTTTCTCCTGGAGGTGGGCTGGGAGGCTCTGGTTTTTTGGCCATTTTTCCCAACCCTCTGTTTGGTGCTCCTACCTTTTTATTATATAGTCCGTCTTGGTTGATCCTAGCCCTCCACTTGTTGGTCAGGCAGGTGCTTATTTCTGTATCCATCCCATCAACCATCCCCTCTTACTTTCTACTAGTTGCGAAGATCGAAGTTTACACCGTCCAAACGTCTTTTCTCATTAATCGGATCTGGACGTTGGCAGGTGCATTTAATGCGGGAGGGGGGGGGGAACGCATTTTCCTTGATCCAATTTTACACCCTACTTCCCTGTGGGCCCCATTCCATTCACATCCCCATCAGGGGGCTGTTTGGGGGTTGCCTTCACCAAGGCGTTGATCTTCCCATTGAAGTTCTGGAGTGCCGAGGACAGGGTAGTTTCCCAGCCGTTCCCCTTGACACCCCGGCCATCGATCACTCGTCCTCGGCAAAAGACTTCCTCGGCACAGGCCTTGGGCCCAGATAGAGTTTGGGCCGGATTGCAAACTTCCCGGACCCACAGTACCCTAAATGTATTATAGAGGCAATAAAAATGTCTAAGACTTACGTTTTAGTATAAAAAAACTCTTATAGTTCTTTTTTTTTTCTTTTTTTCTTTTTTGAGAATTAACTCTTTATAGTTCTTTTTTTGATACAAAATATAATTTTATTCTAGCATAATCTAAGTGTGTATGTGTGTGAAACTTTCTCCTGGAGACTTGACCTCTAGCCCTTACCTCTCACACCCCACAAGCACTTATACTTATGGAGTAACCATCACACCAATGGTGTGCGGTGATAACTCTTTATAGTTCTTAATAGTTAATATTGCATTACAATCTTTCAATGGGATATATGTGATCTTATCTGAAAAGTAAATATATAGCTAAATTTTATAATTTTAAAAGCTCAAAAGAGAAATTGAACTCAAGAACTTTCTTTTTTCCATAAGAATTCAAGAACTTTAAGTGGTGTTAGTTTACTTCTTTTTTCATACAGTATGAAAATTTTGGCTGCATTTTTTTTTAAATAAAATACACACCTACATGGTTATCAAAATGCGATCTGGATCGTAAAATCGCACGATTTTACGATCTCACCTCACCAAAATGTTTAGAATCGCACTAGGATCATAAAAATGGTAGGATCTTGTAGCATCGTATGTGTGTGAAACTTTCTCCTAGAAACTTAAACCCTAGCCCTTACCTCCCACACCCCCACAAGCACTTATACTTGTAGAGTAACCACCACACCAATAGTGTGCGGTGATAACTCTTTATAGTTCTTAATAGTTAATACTGTATGACAATCTCTCAATGAGATATATGTAATCTTATCTGAAAAGTAAATATATAGCTAAATTTTATAATTTTAAAAGCTCAAAAGAGAAATTGAACTCAAGAACTTTCTTTTTCCCATAAGAATTCAAGAACTTTAAGTGGTGTTAGTTTACTTCTTTTTTCATACAGTATAAAAAATTTGGCTGCATTTTTTTAACATATACTGATCGTACTAATCGTACACGTAACATATATCTCGTTAAACGACATCATGTTGTGGGCTGAGCGACATTTTGATAAATTTAAAAAAAAAAATAAAAAAAATAGGTACAAGAAAATTTAGACATCATTTAAAAAAAATGAGGACCTACTGTGGAAGAAATTCAATGTATTTGTATTAAACACCTCTCTCGGCCTTCCAACGACATCTTCTTATTTTCTTTTTTTTTAATATGAGATAGAAATTTTATTCTAATATAATCTAAGTGCATATGTATGTGAAATTCTCTCTTAGAAATTTGAACTCCGACACTTACCATACACATCTTATAAATACTTATACTGATAAAATGATCACCACACAAAAAGTATACAAAATACTTAAAAAGGTAATTGTCACTTTCACATCATTGCTAACACTTATTGATAGTCTTCATACATTAAAAGTTGAATAATTGTTTTTGACTAATATAATTATTGGACGGTGGAAATGTCTTATGCCACATAAAGTAACACAAAAAAAATCACAATTAATTGAATGGATGAATTGTGATTTTTTTTGTGCCACTTTATGTGGTACTAGAAAGACTCATTGGATGGTAGGACTAGGCTTTAACACGTCCTATCATCTTTGACAAAGGAGAGGGAGATTAGACCAAAGCCTTCACTCAAGCCTCTAAGGCCCCTTGAACACCCCAAATGAATTGAAAAGCAGAGAGAGAGATTCTCAAAGCATTAAATAGAGTGATCCCCACCAGACACTCAAGTCATGAGTGCTTTGTTTAATCTCGGCCTGGGCCCTCAGTATCTATCTCCTAGTGTAAGAAAGCTTCATTATTGGGCTAGTTCTTGGGCATTATAAAGTAGTTCCTATCAGGGGATATGATGAACTACGTTTTGGATTTTTGAAGCTAGATATTTTAAGTTGAGCTCCCTAAAACTATGAGTTCACCTCTCAAAAGGTAAAATGAAGTTAGATATTTTAAATTGATCAATAAAATAGTTCTCCAAAGAAGTTATGAATGAGACTAAAGCTATAAGGGTAATAGACATTGTAATGTAATAGGTATTACTATGACATAACTATTCGGTTGTTTGGTTATGTTTTTATTACAATAAATAATTATTCCTTATGAATAGCTATTCTTCAACATGAGGAATAATTATTCTCTATCAAAAGTACTGAATATCTATTCATTCACCTTTTGTAATAATTTTTTTAAAAAAATTCCTAAAAAGCCGTGTTATCACATCTTCAAAAGGAAATAAAATAAATTTTCCTTCTTGTTAATTATTAGCTCTATTTTGAACACCCTAATTTTAGGAAATTTGACTTAAAAATGATTTAATTACACATTTTTTTTATACTCTACTAAATTGTGGATGCATATTTAGAATTATATTCCTAAATGGTCACCAAACTAATAAATAGTAATACTTATTACATTCCAACTTAATGTATTCCTTGTAATACTTATTCCTATTCCCATGTAATAATCTTTACAATATACCAAACATGCCCTAAATGTATTATAGAGGCAGTAATAGAATTCTATTCTAACCTAATCTAAGTATGTATGTGTGTGAAACTTTCTCCTAGAGACTTAAACCCTAGCCCTTACTTCTCACACCCCACAAGCACTTATACTTGTGAAGTAACCATCACACCAATGGTGTGCGGTGATAACTCTTTATAATTCTTAATAGTTAATACTGTATGACAATCTCTCATTGAGATATATGTGATCTTATCTGAAAAGTAAATATATAGCTAAATTTTATAATTTTAAAAGCTCAAAAGAGAAATTGAACTCAAGAACTTTCTTTTTTCCATAAGAATTCAAGAACTTTAAGTGGTGTTAGTTTACTTCTTTTTTCATACGGTATGAAAATTTTGGCTGCATTTTTTTTTTTAAATAAAATACACACCTACATAAATATCAAAATCGCGATCTGGATCGTAAAATCGCACGATTTTAAGATCTCACCTCACCAAAATGTTTAGAATCGCGCTAGGATCATAAAAATGGTAGGATCTTGTAGCATCGTATGGGATCCTACTGATCCTACCAAAAACAAAAAATTTTGGTTTTTTTTTTTATGGGATAAATTTTTTGTTTAGATGAAACTTTAAGGGTTTTTATTTTTTCATGTTAGGATGGTATGGCTTTTTTTCTTTTCTTTTTTTAAATTATATTAACTTAAGAAAATGTTTTCTAGTTTCTAGTTCACTTGTAATCAAAATAAATGAATACTTCATCATTTCAAAATGAAGAATCTGATATTGGTTTTACTGCCTTTTAAGCTATAATGTTGTTAAATTTATTTGATCAATATACTAATTTGTGTTCTAATATTACTAATTTTTTTTTTATATATAATTTTATCAGTTATGCTTGTATTTGTATATTGATTTATTTATTTTTTTAAGCATGCTCTTTAATTGTTGCGGAGTGGTATAACTTGAATAGTTGAGTGTGAAATTGTATCTTGATATTTTTTGCAGCTCTAGTATACAAATATATAATGTCTACATAAATGATGAAATGGATGATGATGATTAGGAATTTAGGATGATGGTTATAATAACCTTAGAATGAGAATAATTAAATGTTCATTTCACCTTAATATTCATTTTGCTTTTGGAATTCATATTGTAGTTAGTTAGTTTCCATTTGCTAACTTATTTTGGATTTCAAACTTGGAACTTAGAACTTGAAAATAATTTTTCATATGTTTTGATAAATATTTTGGTATTTGGTTACTAATTAAACATTTATTGAACTTTTTAGATACATTGGGTCAAAACTTAAATATATTTGTTTCGTTAATATAGATTTAGCGATGTATGACATGCAAATTATATCATATGATGGAAATTTTAGTTTTTTTATGGATGAATTTATAATTAATGTGATTATTCGACAGACAAAGTCATTATCAATGTTTTTTTGCTTTAAATATGAAAATATGTAGGATCTTACGATTCACGATCCGATCCTACGATTTATGATCCCACTTATCTTCAACGATTCTACGTAGGATCTCGATTTTGACAACCTTGCATACCTATACCTATATGCATATATGTCTATGTGTGTTTCTATATATACTTTCAATTATTTTTTAGATTAAAATCTAGCCCCCTAAAGAAACATAGTTCCGCCCAATAAAGAAAATTAATTGTATTTTGTTTTACAATTATGACTATCTTAATTCTCAAGTGTACATGGGCAATAAATTTTTAGTTAAGCTTGTATTTTCTATAAATTTAGTTAATTAGGAAAATTCATTTTGTTTATGGGTTTGTGAATGCTCTTATTTCCTTTTATGCTTCCTTATGCTTTATCCATTGTTTTACAGCAAAATTGTTTCATCTTTGAAAATTAGTGGAATTGATTCGATATAAAGCGATGATAAAATGAGGCATGAAATATGGTTCTACAATAGAGAAATGCAGATAGTTTCCAAAATAAGTTTTCCATGTACACAGAGTTGTCATGACCTAAACCACGAAGTTAATTCCCTCATTGAATAAGCCTTTGTAACATGACAACTCACTATTGGCTATTGCATTCTTTTGGCTCGAAACTCTTATCTTGATAAGCTCCAAATTCGAGTAAAAATAAATTTCTTACTATGCATACGGCCATGGTTTTCTACAATGTTTTTTTTGTTAGCTTTATTTGCCTAATATATTTCTATTTGTTGGCAACTTCTTATTGTATACCCTAAATTGTCTGATCTGGTTTCCTTATGTATTGCAAAATTTTCCAAAAATTTACTATGCATTGAACATTTTTTATATTTTCTTAGGACTTAGGAGTAAGTCTCACGCGTGTGAGATCTACCCCATGTGAAAAGTCTCACGCGTGTGAGATCTACCCCATGTGAAAGGAGTATTACACATGTCCCTTTTTCAACAAGTTGGCCATAAGAGAGAGAAAGAGAGATTTATTTTGCTAAAATAAGTATTTGTATATATGATCACCGTCAAATGTCCATAATTATAAATGTT
Organism: Quercus lobata; assembly: GCF_001633185.2. Taxonomy (NCBI): domain Eukaryota; kingdom Viridiplantae; phylum Streptophyta; class Magnoliopsida; order Fagales; family Fagaceae; genus Quercus; species Quercus lobata. The sequence continues at coordinate 15,292,141 of NC_044912.1, read as the reverse complement.
TGTGGTGTAATTTATAATAAATGAAACAAAATATCGAATGAATACAAAAGAAAAAAAAAAAGTCAATTAATTACATGAAATACCTAAATATAAATCGAATCACATCCAATCACTTTTATTAATTCTTAGCAAATATTTCATGAAATAGCAGAAACATGGTGCTTAAATTATATGAAATATTTGTTAAGAATTTTGTATTTCAACTGGCACATGTCGTTGTTTCTATCAAAGATATTCAAAATTCAAATTCTCTCTCTTTCATTATATTTATTGAATTATCAAAAAACCAATTAGTATATGGAATATTTATGTTCAGAGCTACGTACATGTAATCAAAAAGTCTCTAACTAAACTAAAACCTCTTAATGTTCTAATGAAAAGAGCCTGCTTCATTCAGCGGGCTCACAAGAGACCGAGGATTCACACAGTAATTCATTAATTCTATAAGCTATCTGTTGTTCTGTTGTTCGTAATAAAATATTAATTATTTATAAATTTCTCCATTTTTTTTACTCATTAAGTATTACTTTCTGGTTGTTGAACGTGGACAAAAACAACTGCAAAATATCCAGCTACTGTGGAATGGTCTTTTGCCATTTCTAAACCTGATCAAGCTGTATTCAAATACAATAATAAGACTAATGTACTTGCTCCATCCATTGAGAAATGTGATTGAGTTGGAGCTTGTTTCCCACGTGACTAACCCGCCCCAATAGCAATGGCAATTTTATTTCTCAGATTAAAAATAAAAAGACTCTTCGCAATATCTTAAAAGTACATGATCACAATTTTTATTTATCAAAAAAAAAAAAAAAAAAAAAGATGATCACAATTTTTTTATATTTTACGAATAAAGAGTTTAGTGAAACTACAAATAAATGCATCATTGCCGATTGCCATTTTAGTTTACAAAATCATGACCCATTATTTTTTTGAGATAAAATTTTAATTTATAGCATTCATTCTTAATGGTTACTTATTATCACCAAATCAAAACACTAATTAGTTTTGGTGCAGGCAAAAATTGAACTTCAAATCTCTTATTCGACAATGTAACTAAAACTAATTAGAATCCACAATCGTGATCCATTCTAACTGGAACCCACAATGGTGACCCATTCTAATTTTTTTATGAAAAAGTTTTCCACCATTTGATCCAGAATAAATTGGATTGATTGCAACTGATTCATTCTATTATATTAATTAAAGTTAAGATAAACAAAAATCTCCCGTTGAATTTTACTTTTTATTCAAATTGGAAGACAGAATTTGTAGAATTTTACTATTATTAAATCTATTAAAAGTTAGAATAAAATGCTACTATTTTATTGATCTAATCACTGAAACCAATTGCTTAATTTTGACTAATCAAAAATCAAATTTGACCCATAATGGCGATGTGGAGTGATATAATTGGCTCTTACACCAAAAATAAAAATAGATAATAATATTATTGGCTTAGGACCACACTCACCAGAGTGCACTGCGCTGCAAATTATAAAATAAATCACTCTCTCTGTGACAAAATTATAATTATATATATTACCTAATTAATAATAATAATAATAATAATAGTAAATAATTAAACAAACCATGCTATCCCAATTCCCCAATCACCCACTAAACCTAAGACCCACTACGTGTCACCATCTCCGGGACCCATGATTTCTCCAAGTAATCCCAACCGGTTGATCTCCTTCTCCCCTAAAAATAAATAGGGATTGAGATTTGAGAGGGCCCCCCTCGCTGGCAATTAGGATAAGTGGGGCTGGGGTTCATGTTCCTCTCTAGGGTTTCTTCTTCTCTCCCTGTGTTTCTTAATCTTAATCCTTGTTCTCTTATATATTTTTATATATTTACAAAAACCATTTCTTTTTTTCTTTTTTCTTTTTTCTTTTTTATTATCATTTTGACCAATCCTTCTTTCAATTCCTAAAAATCACTCCCTCCAATTCCCAATCCTCCACAGTACCTTAAAAACACTGTGCTTCCTCATCTCTCTTTTGAATTTGAAAGTAGTTGAAACCATTAGGCCAAAAAAAAAAAAAATCTGGGTTTGGTTCAAAAATCAAAACTTGTTTCTGGGTCTTTGTTAAATCCTTGAAAAATTGTTGCTTTTGTTGTTCAAGATCATCAAGATTGAAGATTTGGGTATGGACCAAAAAGAAGAAGAAACACCCAACAATCAAAGTCCATCACAAACCCCACCCCCGGCGGACCCACAACCGCCGCCGCCGCCGCCGCCGCCAAAAGAAGAGGTTATAGAAAGCGAGCAAGACGACCTGTCGTCGTCCCCGTTAAAGCTAAACGACACGATGAGTCTCATCCAGGTCCCAATATCGGCTTCATCAAGAGCTGTGGTGGCGGCAAAGGCAAAGAGACCCTCAAAAGACAGGCACACAAAAGTGGAGGGTAGAGGCCGTAGGATCCGTATGCCCGCCACGTGTGCGGCCAGGATCTTCCAGCTGACACGCGAGCTTGGCCACAGGTCAGACGGTGAGACTATCAAATGGCTACTCGAACATGCGGAGCCAGCTATAATTCAAGCCACGGGGACTGGAACTGTGCCAGCTATTGCTGTCTCTGTAAATGGTACGCTGAAAATTCCAACAACCTCTCCTTCTAACCCAGATGATGAAGACGACGTTATTGACGAGGACAACAACAATAGCAACGACAACAACGTTGTGCAAAAAAAACGCAGAAGAAGGGCGTCACAGAGCTGTGATTTTATCAACGTGAATGAGCGTGTTGCTTCTGTTTCTGCTGGGTTAGCACCAATAGCACCGTTGCCTATGTGGCCTGTGAGTGTGGGAGCTCATAATAATAATAATAGCAATGGTCATGGTGGGCCATTTTTTATGTTCCCAAATGGGTCTATTAATCATCACCAGGCACAATTGTGGGCTATTCCAGCGGGTGCGACTCCTATATTCAACGTGCAAGCAAGACCCATATCTAATTTTGTGTCAGCTGTGCAACTGCAAGTGCCACCTGGTGCTGGTGCTGGTGGGGTTCGTGTTCAATTGGGTGAGGTGCAGGGTTCGACTGCTGGTTCTATTTCAAGTGGTGGTGGTGGTGGTGCTACGGGTTCGGGGAGTTGTTCATCTATGGCGCCCAGTTCGAGTTCCGGGACCAGTGGTGGTGCTACAACTAGTAATAATAATAATAGTACTGGTACGACTCAGATGCTTAGGGATTTTTCAATGGAGATTTATGATAGGAAGGAGCTTCCATTCTTGGGTCGGATTGGGAATTCACAAACACCATGTTCAAAACCATGAGGGTAACAAGGGGGGTAAAGAGTTGTTATAGGGTTTTAGACTTTTTTTTTTTTTTTTTAATAATAAAAAAAAAAAATTAAGAAAGAGATTAGTCCACTTTTTGTTATCTGGGTTTTACTTATTCAAGGCCAAATACTTTGTATTTCCCTTGCTTTATTATCTTTTTTTTCAATTCGCTAGATTTTACAAGATGTGTCCTACTAATAACATTATTATTATGCACATGATGCATCATCATATTAACTCTCATAGTGTGGATTCCATATGCCAAATATGAGAAAGAAAATGCATATACATATCCATAATACTATGAGAACGAGGATGTGAATATACATATCCATACTATAAAAAAGAGGATGTAAATATCATATGTATAAGATAATGGATTTTGTTGATTAGGGGATTAGGAGATACTTTTAGAAATTTTTTATGAGAAGGAAATAAAGTAACTATTTTTTTTTTTTTGGTTAGTTTTTTACATTTTTTTTTTATAAAAGTGGTATCAAAATTTTCATAAAATGGTTCATTGACAAATGCTTTAAAAACATTCGTTAAGTAGACTCTAAGATAATTATTGATATGACTGAATTGATAGACTTATTAGATTCTTAGTTAATGATTTTTAACGGTTGTGTTAATGACTTTTTAACGGTTCTTACTTGGATCCATTGTTTTATCTACTAATAACAGCTTCTATTTTTTGGGAAGATACTAACAACAACTTGATGCACCAATGGTTATGAAATTTTTTATGACTTTTAGAGCGTTCCCATCTGGGATTTAAAAAAAGTTATATTTTACAATCTCAAAATTTACTTTATTTATTTTACCATCTCATTTTACAACTCATTCAACATTTCAATTTCTATTTTTATATACAACTCATTAAAATAATATAAAAAAACATCAAATAATATTAAAAAAAAAATCATGTTTCTCTCTCCTCTTTCATTTCTTTTTCCTCTCTTCACCTTTCTCAATTAAAATAAAAGTTTTTTTTTTTTATTTTTTTTTTTTATATCCAAGTGAATAGTTGGTTCTATATATAAGAACCAACTGTTCACAAGTTCTAAATTTTTTTATGAATCCATATCCAAATGGAGCAACATTTTTGAAGTTTTGGATGTAAAATAGCAACTTGGGGGTGTTTACACCCCAATGCTAGTGCTCTTAATAATTAGGAAATAAGATATGGAGTTCCAAATCATAGATATAGGAGATCACAAAAGATATTATGTATAATTTTTAGTGTTAAATCTTATTACACTCTCTTAATTGCACACTTCAATACACATATCTTATGAAATCATGTTTTTAAAATACAGAAAGATTTCAAGTAACTGAACATTATGTATTCAGTATACTTAGTGTGCAACTTTCATCGTGCTAATTTTTATCAAATTTTTATCCATCTAGACTTATGTATTGAAATTCCCTATAAAAAAAAATAGCCTTATGTATTGCTAGTGGGTGAGAATGTGGTCACGTGAGTTGAGGACCTGCACGTGCAAAGTGGGTCTTTGATAGACCTTTTTTTTGCTAAAGGGTCTTTTATAGACTTATTTTATATATTGCATCAGATTCATATGTGAGTGTGAAGTAGTAGTAGTGGGGGTATGCCGTATGCATTGATGGTGGGTCGCCCCAACAAGAAAAGGTAGCCCCAGAAAAGGGGGGTGGGGGGTCCAGCAAGGAACTAAAAAGTCACGTGAGTAGGGTGATACACGTGTGCGGTGGGTCCTAGTTTTTGGAAAGTGTAACAATGAAATGGTGGGGGTCCACTGAGTTTGTGGGTCAAACAAAAAGAAAAGGTAAGGTGGTCCGTGGACCAAGCCGAGTGGTTCAATGTGGGCCACGACTTGTAGACATGTGACCGTCTGCGTGGGGCACGTGTCCCTAGGATAGATTGGGACCTCCCCACCCCCACACACCTTGTTCTTTGACCTCGTGGTACTGGTCCTCACCTACACCTCGCATCTACGTGCTTTGCTTTTTTGAATACCAGCTGGCCTTTTCTGACACAGCATTTTATATGATTTAAGAAGAAATTTGGGATCAATTTTTGCTCTTATTAAAAATTAATTAATATCTTAATTTAATAATAATAATAAATACAATTATTAGACCTAAATATTATACGTTAAAACTTTATATAAGAAAATAATAATAATAATAAAGGTTAGTTTAACGTGTAAAATTTTTTCTTGTCTAGTTAGAAATTTGGATTCAATCTATAACTAAACTTAAAACTGAAAATTAATTAGTATTTTATCCTATTATTATAAAGTGAATATTAAAGGTTGAGTTCAAGTTACACTTGATGTAACTCTAAGTAATATTACACCCCCAATAACTTATTATAGAATTCATATTTTGAAAATCTCACCGTTGAATTATATGTTCTATATGTTCTTAACATTCATGCCAATTTTTATGTCAATTAGATATTGTTTACCATTCGATCCGTAAACTCATTTTTTATACATTATTTTAAACTACAAAAACTTGAATTTCAACAATTAATTGATGACATGACTATTAATCTTTGAACACCTTAAAATTTTGCAAGTATAGAGAATATATAAAGATAATGTAACTTAACGGTAGATTTGCCAAAATTTTTATCTAATTAAAAAATATTAAGTGATGTAATATTACTTTGAGTTACACCAAGTATAACTTGAACCCAACCCATATATTAAATATTTGAATATTACAAATTTTACTATATTAATTATATACTAAGAACCGTCAATAGCGTTATATATCAACTAATTGACATATCATGGTATTTTTAACGAAAACATTTAGGATTAAAGTATTAAAACCCTCAATCTAACTATCGAATTATCAACAACAAAAAAAAACTTTACACGAAAAAAAAAAAAAAAAAAAAGTTTCAAGTTTCATTACTTATGCAATTAGTCTATGGGTGTTTTGAACTCAAAAGTCTCAAGTTTCATCTACAATACTATCAGTTTATGGATATTCCAAAATGCCTTGTGTTAGTAAGTAGAATAATAGATATTCCAATATGTCTTGTGTTAGTAAGTGGAATAATCTAATCTAAAGTTGTAACACTACTTTCTTATATAAAAAAATAAAATTAAAAAAAAAAAAAGAAAAAGGAAAGGTTTATAAGTATGCAGCAATTGTGGCATGTAACAGCAAAAAAAAAAGGGACTAGTGTCTAAGATCCAAACACACATGGCTCTTAAACACGTGTCTCTTTTCTTTTTGTTGCCACATACTCGTATATGCAGCAATTACCGCAGCAAAACATTTCTCATTAAAAAATAACCTTATAAACACCCATCACAAAAAATAAAGGCAATAATAAATATTCTTGGTAAAGCTTTATATTTTCCAAACTATCCGTGTGGGGACCTCTAACCTTTTGCTAGGTTCTTGCACGTGGACCCCGTTTTATGTGAAGCATTTCCTTCCAAGCTTTTTTTTTTATTTAATAAATCTTTTGAAATTAGATTATTGTAAATGTAGGTCCATAGAATATGATGAGGACGAGGCAGAGGTGATGCTATCATATTAGAATGTATTATTGGAGGATGCTGATTTTATACGGCGTTCATATGGTCTCAGCAAATATATATAATTATATCTAAGTGTTGGTTTGATCAAATTAATTTAACCACCGTCCCATGTAGGCGAGTTGATACCCGAATTGTACAGAGACCGATCACTCAGGGGTTCAAGCCCCCGCACCCGCATTTACCCAGCAAAAAAAAAAAAAAGATCAAATTAATTTTTCCTTTGCTAATTTGATTTAATAAAAAAGTTAAAGCAAAATAAAATTGTATTTTTTTTTTTTTGAATCATTGAAGTTTTTAAAAATATGTAAATAAAGAAATAATCAATATAAGGGGAAAAAAACATTAAAATGCAAGTCAAATGGATACACTAAATGATTATCTGTAAATTTTAATATTTTATACATGTATTTTATTTTTGTTCTACAATATTTTATGTTTGGTAAAACTTAGTTTTAATGAAGTGTAAATGAATTAATTGATTTTTATAAAATAATTTGGTGTTTAAAGACTCTAAACAAATACATGTTTTATAACTCATTTGGGAGGGAAAAAATAAATTGAACAAGATTATAAGGGATATTCTATAAATTCTCTTATTTGGGAGTTTAGTAAGAACGAATGGAATGATTATGACTTATAAGAAGAAGCTTATTTTATTCTATTTATTTATAAGCATTTCTACTTTTAAGAAGTTGCTTATTTTACTCTATTCATTTATAAGCATTCCTTGCAAAAATAGGAAGAATACTCATTTCTTTAATAAATGAAATGTGAAATAAAATTGTATATTTGCTTTATTTTGATAAAAGACAAATAAGATGTGAGTGATGTAATAGTAAAATGATGAATGGTATGACAATAAATTATATATTTAGTTAATATCCTTTTTTTTTTTAATAAACTCCCAAACTCGCTAGAGAAAATACACTATTATTTTCTATTTCATTCTATATATGATATATCAATTCTATCCATTTTTGTTAATTTATAAACTCCCAAATATGGTCAAGATCCTTGTAGCTTAATTGGCATCTTCGTATGAACAAAGTGTTTGGGAGTCTAAGGGAGAAAGAATTCGAGCTGTAGAATTAACAACATATTGTAATTATCTTAAAATAAAAATTCTCAAATATAGTGCATCTTCTTTTTTGGCATGTACTTAGTTTTTTTTTTTTTTTAGGGGAACATGTACTCAACTTGATTACACTCATTTACATTGGTACCTACCAAAAAGATGAGAACTTTTTTTTTATTTTTATAATCATTACCAAAACTCCTTCCCCCCCCCCCCCAAAAAAAAAAAATCATTACCAAAACTAATTGACAAGATAATTAATCCATAATAAATGGCAAGTATATTCAATACAAAGGTCAATTTTGCTTTTTTGTTTTTGAATCTCCTTTAAGGGTAACTCTTGTAAATTTGTAACCTGATAATCTACGGCAAGATTGTTAATGGTTTTGTAGTAAAATGGTGAATGATATAATAGTAAAAATACACTATTATTTTCTATATCATTACTCATTCCATCTATGATATATCAAATATAGTGCTTTTTTTGGGGGGGGGGGGGGGAGGATATTTTCATCTTGATTCCACTCATTTACATTGTTACCTACCAAAAACATGAGAACCTTCTTTCTTTTTTCTTTTATTTAACATTTTCAAAACTAATTGACAAGATAATTTATCCAAAATAGCTAAGAGTCTTATAACTCAACAAATTGGCACCTCCTAGTGTTTCAAATAAAGACATCTACGATTCAAATCTCCCCTATTTCCCATTGTAATTATAATTAAAAAAAATAATAAATAGAAAGTATATTTAATACAAAATGCATATGTTGCCTTTTGGCTTTTGAATCTCCTTCATAATTGGAGAAGAGGAGATTTGAATTCTAGACGTTTCGCTAGAAGATATGAATTGAGTTACAAGATTCTTGGTTGATTATTATAAATAAATATAAATATCTTATTGAATATGATTTTTAATCTTCCTCTTTTTATGCAAGAATGTTGAGAGAGGCTTACCTATTGCCATTGGTGTACCATGTAAGTAACTTGTTTTAACTTCGTCCTAAGGAATTTTTTTTTTTTTCTTTCTAGCCGTGATTCCGTTAGACCATTATTGGTCAGATCTTTGTTACCCTCTGTTTTTTTGGTGGTTGCAAAACCTTTGTAACTTTGATACCCTAAAAAATATCTTTTAAGTTCTAATCTGACCTGGGTCTAAAAAGAATTAGAATGGGCCCAATTTGGGCCAGTTTTCTCTCTATTGAAAGCCCAATCAAAAATGCACCCACTTGAACCGAATGACAAAATATAATTTTTTCTAATTAAGAAAAAAAATATAAAATTAGACCCTTAAGTCTATTTGACAGTGCATCCAAATGACAAATTAGGGAAGATAGTGCACATACATATCGTAGGTTCTACTAGTTAACTTAAATGGTAAACTCTCTTTCTTCGAATAAGAAATCTGTCTTTGAATCTCATCTACACTAAAATACTAATGGATATCTTGGCTAAAAAGGCAAACAATATATTCAAATCCTATTTTAACTATATATATAACCACATTTTTTTCAGAGCTACAAATTTTAACATAGTCCATTATTCTGTCATTTCTCTTTAACAACTAAAAAGACAAATAAGTATTATAAAGTCTTGGGCAAAATTTGAAATTTCTTAGATCTTTTATCATACGCAACACAGTTCCAACTCTTTTCTGTGTAAACTACAAAAATTTTCAGTTCCTTTTCCTTCACTTTCTTTGCACCAAAACAATATATTACGAACCTTCCTTGAAGGGGGATTAAAAAAATATAAAATAAAATAAAAAGCAGCAAAGAAGACGTACAGAGTTTATGTACTCCATTTTTTCCCTCGTGTACTGTCTTGCTTTAACCAACTAGATAGAAATGCACCAACAAAAACATGTCCTTTCCTTATTGTTCACATTTGAAATCTGCTGATTTAGCAATATTTAAAGAATAATTCTATACAGCTACAATATTTGCATTGAATTATAATAATAAAAACCCCCCAATTTCCATAGAGTGCATTTGTTTGGTAGACTATGCCTCAATTCCAAAATTAAAATCCTAAGCATCCTGTTAAATAAAAATTTATACTTAACACATAAAGATATACTATAACAGAACATGCCTTTGTATAAGCTGATCCTCAGTTAAATTGCTTTGTTGTTCCTTCAAGATAAGTGCTTAATTAGGTGGAGATACTTGGTGCAAAAGCAGATTAAAGGCAGAGTCAAATTTCTAAGGGTCAGTCCTACTCATACATTGAGTGGCTTCAAAGCATTAACACAATATACATGCAATGTTTAATTAATTTTTTATTTGATGATGAACTATATATACTGCTAAGCTCCATGAAACTTTCGTCACCATTTATCATTTAAGTTCCAGTTCTTCTATCTTCATCATAATCGAAAACCAAATGGCTGTTTTTGCACAAAAAATGCACACTTTCACAACAATTTTCCTTCTCTTACTAATGGCTTCATCGTCAACAGCATTGCTGGATGCTCATTATTATGATAAAACATGTCCACAGGCTGAGAAGATCATTTTAGGGACAGTTTATAATGCATCCATGCATGACCCTAAAGTTCCAGCTCGTATCCTAAGAATGTTCTTCCATGACTGTTTCATAAGGGTACAGCTTCTCTCTCTCTTATGCGCGCGCGCACACACATTATTGTTGAAATGGCTATATAATTCTCTTAATTATTTTTAGGGATGTGATGCCTCGGTGTTGCTGGACTCAACTCCAGGGAACCAAGCAGAGAAAGACGGACCTCCAAATATTTCAGTTCGATCATTCTACGTGATAGATGATGCCAAAACTAAACTTGAAATGGCATGTCCACATACAGTTTCTTGTGCTGATATAATTACAATTGCAGCAAGAGATGTTGTAACCATGGTAATTTGACTAATTTCCTTGCTAGCTTTCTACCTTTTGATTAAATAAATTTGTTTAAGAGAATCAGTCAATGCTTACTTAGTTAACCACCCTAATTTCATATTTAGCATCTAGTCAACAACATAAACATGAAACCTCTCAAGGATATTAATTGGAGCAAGCAACAATAGTTTTTTTTTTATAAAAAAAATATGTTTTTAAAGGCAATTTAATTTATAGTTGTTTTCCTAGGGATAATTATTAGGGACTCTTGACATGATACTCCAAACCAATTAAAATAAACCACCTAATACAAAAATTAACTTTTCACGCAACTTTTTGAGTTTATGTCATATTTTTGTATCAGATGACTTGTATTTATTGAAGTAAAGTATCAAATTACCTGTACCATGGACTATCTAATAATTATAGGTTTTCCTAGTCGCCAAGAATATATATTTATTTTTAATAATTTTAAATTCAGTCTGGAGGGCCTCGTTGGAATGTGCTGAAAGGAAGGAAAGATGGAAGGATATCAAAAGCTGCAGAAACCATCAACTTACCAGCTCCAACCTTCAATGTAACCCAGCTCATTCAAAGCTTTGCCAAGAGAGGTTTAGGAGCCAAAGATTTGGTTGCTCTATCAGGAGGTCACACCCTTGGCTTTTCACATTGTTCTTCTTTTGAAGCTAGGCTACATAACTTTAGTTCAGCACATGACGTTGACCCCAGTATGAATAATGAGTTTTCACAAAAGCTACGAAAGAAATGCCCAAAACCAAACAAGGATCACAATGCTGGGGAGTTCCTGGACTCGACCTCGTCAACTTTTGATAATGACTATTATAGGAGACTGATGGCAGGAAAGGGTGTTTTTGGATCGGATCAAGCACTAGTTGGTGACTATAGGACTAGGTGGATTGTTGAAGCATTTGCTAAGGATCAAAGTTTGTTCTTTATGGAGTTCGCGGCTTCGATGGTGAAGTTAGGGAATGTGGGGGTTATTGAAAATGGTGAAGTTAGACTGAAATGCAGAGTGGTGAATTGAAAGAGAGCAAAGCCAACCCAAATTTATTATTTTGTTTCCGGTTTATATAATAATGTAAACACTTATTGTGTTACTGAGTTGTCTTTGAATAAATTTGATTAAAACTAGCATGTGTAGCCTAATATTAATCACACACTAATTACAAGGAAATCCAATGCACATATTGGCAGCAATAGAATTGCATATCAAAAGATTGTCTACATTCACAATGGCCTTTTCTTTTCTCAAGCCATTATCTGTGTTATAAAACAACAGCTTCTAATTTGAGCACATTGACGATCTCTAATTTCTAAGGACCATGCATTGGTAATAAAGTTTCTTGATATTTCTGTGACATAGAGAGCAATAAAAATATTCATTTTGCATACCGTTAATGAGAAATGTATGTGTATAGCATCAGATAGCTTTTTTGGCAGCACAGAGAATGGACAATAAAATCAAGAAATTTCTATTGAATCAAATCATCTTAGCATTCCATATTGGCTTTGGCTTGCTGAGTTGGCCACTTCAACAGTACAAAATTGGCACTCACCTGAAAAGCATTATTAATATTAGAATGATGGTGATACAAAACAATGTTCATTTTGATGACACTACACTAAGAATAGTTGTACTGGGGGGAAAAAATCTAGACAAAACAAAACTTTATTTTATGACAAAAATATGGTCAAGCAAATGGTTCCACAATTATACTGAATCTTTAATTTCTATTTGGGCTCCATATATGAGTAATTCCAACTGTATCAAAAATCAAAAGAATAAAATGTGCAAAAAACCAGATATAATCCCAAGATGAACCCAAAAGTAAATAAGCAGCTATTATATGCAAAGGACTATCACCTAGGAAAACTATGCAAAAGGATGCTAGTGTTAAAACAATTTTTATGTGCAGAGGTAAAATTGAAATTTCATTGCAAACGTCTCAATAGTTAAGGACCCACTGATTTGTTAGTTTAGACATTAAATTTGACCAAGAGGTGGACACTGCAAACTAATCTTAAATAGGGTTTTGAAGGCAAAGTTTTGTGATTTTAGGAATACATCACAAATTTCCCCCAAAGTTTAGGGTACATTACAATTATCCCCAACCAAAAATTCAACAGTCTTTCACCCTCCTTATCCCTCAATTTCCTTCCAATTTGAGAAGAAAAAAAGATGGTGCATCCAAAGAGAAGGGGAATTTCTCCATCTCCCTTCCCTCTCCTCCCTTCCTACCAAACCAAACCAGGTAAGGACACTCTCCTCCATCTCTTTTCCCTCCTTTTTCACTCATCCAGACACAACATTAAATTTTTCCTAAACTTTTTCTCATCACCTATACATCAAAACCTACAATCAAATTTTTATATTCAGCTGCGGCATTCAGCATCCTACATTTGTAAAGATCAGCCCCATTTGCCTTTAAACTGCAATCAATTCAATATATAAATGACCAACAAACTCTGAAAGCCCTCCTTTCATCATATATAACTCTAGAACCACAAGTTTAAAATGCTAAAGCCCACAATATAAGCATCTGTATGCAGTTTACCAAAATTTTCCTGTCCTACATCAGATTTGTCCAAACATTAGCTTCACGAGTAACCACAGTCATTGGTTTCCTATTTTTCTTTGATAATTTTATGATTGGAGATACGGGGATTTGAACCCAAGGCTCTTGGAAATGGTCTCCTATTTTTCATAACATAGAAACTTTAAGAATGATAAGAAACACCATCTGACTCATACGGAGAGTATAAGCTAATTGAGGAGGAGACTCTTCATTTTTTTATCAAGTCTAAGGGGTTTCAAATTCATTCTCCAACTTCACATTCATAACTTGGCTAAAATTTGGTCTGTAATACTATATTCCTGACTTCATCACAGTGTTCCTATGTAGTTTCAAAACCTCAAGCTATTCTTGTTGAGATATTTGTGGGGTATTGTGATACCATGGTTTACATGGATTGGATTAGATTAGCTTGTATTGTGCGGGCACATCCTGAGTCCCACATTGGGTGTTAAATAGTCTGAATTGGGCTATTTAGTGATTACAAGTAGCCTCAATTACAACTTGGTTAATCCAATTGGGGTATACATGCAAATGTGGCAAGTGTTTTCCTTGAGTCATGATAAAGATGTTAGGAATTTAAGTGGGGAAATTGCGTATCCTAGGATCCGGACTACATGGGTTGGAATAGATAAGCATATGTTTGTGCGGGCATTGTTGAGTTGGGTGTTTACTAGGTCAAACTGGGCTATATAAGTGATTATGAGGAGCCCCAATTGCAACTTGACTAGTACTTTTGGGGTATAAGTGCAAATGTGGCTAATGTTTTCCTTGAGTGGTGACATGTATACTTGGGTTCCACTGAGCTCTCTCTCTTACCCAAAAAAAAAAAGAAGAAGAAGAAGAAAAATAGAGTTATTTGTCTTATCCCAAAAAGGTAATCCCAATTCCCAAATGCCTTATTTCTCTCTAAAGATCAACGAGGAATAACCTGCAGATCTATCCCAAAGTTGCTGTAGGTGATCCAAATGTGGACCAGTTCCTTGGTTATCCACCAAAATAAAGGGATAAAATATAGTTACAAGCACAAATAAATCACACATCATATGGTCCACAATAACATCCTCTTAAACTAATTCTAAACTCTAAAGTAAAAAAGAGTTTTAGGTAAGGAGTCATCAAGCCTGCAAATTATCAGATGTTATGGCACCAGTCAATTAAAAACTAAATTTTACTTGCAAAAGATGATCAACAAGAGATAGAAAGGTAAGTGAGGAGATATAGCTTTCAATCGAGGAACTTACCAAGTCTGCTTAATCTAAGATGACTACACCCATCAGGCAAATGCTACATCTGAACGGAAGACATACTTAACACCCTTTGCAACATTACGGGCTTCATGCAACATACACTTAGCCCCATGAATATGTAGGAGAGCCATCCCTTCAGTGGGAGCCACCTTCAAAGTTAAAGTTACATCACAATGCATATTCCAGAAAATGTAACTGAAAAAAAGGGAAAAAGAAATTTAAAACAAAAAGGGTAGGACAAAAGAGAGAATAACCAAAGGAACTTACCTCAGCCACAACAGCATTCCTTGAACCGTAGAAGACTGTCTCTCCTCCGACTAGAGGATCTGAGGAAGGATCCTTGGGGCTGCTCAAATCAGTTTTGGCATTGGGTTTAAGACCACCACTTAAATATATTAACAAAGTATAATGGGTTCTCTTTCCCTCATCAAGATCAGCACTTTCATCAATATGCCGTCCAAAGCGTTGACCAACCTTGTACCTGATCACTCAAAGCATCCAAAATAATATGAAGTTTCAAGGCAAAGAAGGCAAAGAATTTTGGCTAGAGCTTTTCATAAAGACTATATATATGTGTGCGTGTGTGTGTGTGTATATAATTCAATAGTTGGGGAAGGGGGATTTGAACCTTGGATGTCTCCATTGGAAACACCAAGAGGTGCTAATTGAGCTACAAGGCTCCATATAGAATAGCATATAAAGGAAAAGTGAAAGTAATAAAATCCTATGTCTATATCATGAATAGTCCTTCCTACACTCTACAACGTTCAGAGTTAAAGAGATGATTTGCCATCATCAATAAGTTTCACTATATGATTCTCCTTTGAAAACTAGATAGCTACGCGTTTATATCATCTATAAATGAGAAACGGAGCATGGACTCATGGAAAATTTTCAACCAACCTGTAGAACCTGATATTTGGATTCAAACCAACAGCAACCTTTCCTCGAATTTTAATATCCGAAAAAAGTTTGTGTAGTCCAGACTCCCATATTGTTTCTGCAAGAACAGGATCATTCACAGAAATTCGATCATTATCTCTGTAAGCTTCACCTTTTGTTGGACCAAGACTTCCTTGGTGGACAAAACCAATAGACTCTGCAGCTTTAATAAATGCCTTTGATTCAGCAGATGTGAAGAAATTCTGCACCTGGATATCTCAAACATAGTAGAAATATTACAACCGATAAAACTCAATAACTTATTCAACAAAATCATGTTTTAAATGGTCACATATATAGGATTGCCTTTCATGCCAGAATGAAAAGGCATAAAAGTAATAAAAGTGTAAGCCCCACACCATCCATCATTAGACAATTTAATTTCACAAACCTTGATAGTAACAAAGATACAACTTAAACCAAATTATTTGTTGACCACTTCCAATGATGTAAAGGTAGT
This sequence comes from Quercus lobata, assembly GCF_001633185.2. Lineage (NCBI taxonomy): Eukaryota > Viridiplantae > Streptophyta > Magnoliopsida > Fagales > Fagaceae > Quercus > Quercus lobata. Next base: position 15,276,129 of record NC_044912.1, on the reverse strand, counting down.
AATTTTCATCTCATATCTGAATTTTTCAAACTTCTCCCCCATTGGTTTTTACCTCTACCTTCTCACTAAGGCATTAAACCAGGATCCTTTTCTTTGTTATCCTACCAAGTACTAATAGCCACCTATCAATTCCAACTCCATTCCTTAAAGAAATCATGGTTATATTACAATTAACAAGCTATGTCTGAAACTCATGACATAAATTCAATTTGTTTGACAAATAAACAAGCTTGAAAAAGCTTCTAATGAATCCCAACAAATTAACAACCCGGGTTCATTTCCACTCACTAGTCACCACGATAAACATCCTATTAATTAAAAGTACCCACATCCCAAATAAAAAATTTATTCATTCATGAACTCATGAAATGCAATTGGGCATCATTGCAATTGTCAAAATTTGCAGTAAAATGGAACACCAAGCGTTTCCCGCCCTTCCAATCAACATCCTAGAATAATTCAAAAGAACCCAATTGCTAAATATCCTTAAAAAACTGAAATTTAGTGAAAAAATTTATTCCTTTTACGCATAAAATGAACTATGGAAAATACAGGTATACAATTGCAAGTCCTAAACTTGATAACAATAACATGACACAACAGGACAAACACCCTTCTTGCCCTGAAACACAAATCACAATGGACAAACCACAATAAATCAAGCTCATATGCTGTCTTAAACACAGGGCACACATGCACAAACAAGTGTTCAAAACAAATAAATAAATATGAAGAAGGGCAAATATGGGATGAAAATTCATACAGTAAAAAGATCTGTATCTTTGAGGTGAGTGATCTGGATGTTTTGTTTGGGTTTGATGAGTGGCCACTTTGATGTTGTTAATGTTGGGTTCTTCTGTTTCTTCGTATCTGCTTCTCTTTTCTCTGCCATTCTTCTCTTCTTTTTCTCTGATGTTTCTGCCATATTAAACACTGGCTTCTTTTCTTGCTCTTATGTTGGGCCAATTTGTTATTTTATTAGGCAAGATCTGGGCCTACTGTTGTGGCTTATATGGGCCAGGCCTGCACCATTTCTTGGACCTTTGTCGCCTCTGTCCTCTATGAGAACCAAGCTAAAAGTTGATATGATTTAAAATTTTAAAATTAGAAGTGCACTATATATATATATATATATTAAAGTAAGCAAAGTAAAACCAGCCATGAAGGCGGTAGCAATAATTGTTAAAATAAGATAATTAAAATAGAACCAGCCAAGAAAGCAATAGCAACAAGTATATGAAACAAAAACTGGAAGTAGTTAGATTGAAAATAATGTAAAACCATCCAAGAAGCAGTAATAGCAAATATATTAAACATAAAGCTGAAAGTAGTTATTATTGAAAATAGATAACAATACTTACAACAGTAGTAGTTATAGGATTTCAACAGTTCAACAGTACAAGATTTGGAACTAGTTCTAGTTACATGATTTGTAGGGAAGTAGTAGGAAAATCCTAACCAAAGGAACTCTCTCTAAGAAAGGTTCTAAAGAAAGTTCTGAAAACTAAAGGAAATTATGAGTCTTAACATAAGGGACATCCCCCCTTAAATAGGCAGAAAAAGCGTAATGGACAGTAATTAGTGAACAGTGATTTTCACTTTTTAACTCAAATCAGCAATAGCAAAGGTTTTGTTTGGGTCTTCAGTCCAAAGAACCAAATTGTGCCAAAAGTGACCATGAGGTGACTAAAATCATGAGGAATCTTTAAAAGTAGCATCATTTGTGGGGCAAGCAGTACAATAATTGGGACTTCACCAGGGGTAAACCTTGTAGCATTTTGATCGTTGTGCAGGCCAAACAAATAAGAAAATCAATCTTCTGCTAAATCAGGAGTATCTTCTTCAAACAATTCCAGTAGGCTTAACAGGCTTGGCGAATGTGGAAACAGGTGCATTGGCTAATTCAACTGTTTGCACCGAGGTAAAAGCATCTTGTGTGATAATGGCTTGAGGTGGCTAACCATTAATTAGTATCATAAGCATCTGATGGGTAGCCATCATAAGGATCCCATGGGGGATCATCATTGCATTCATGTTCATGATATATAGCATATTGATTACAGAATCCACAATATAGAAGTGGCTCAAACTTTGGACTTTTTCTTGTGGTGAGAAAACTTCTTGGATTACAGTGATCTGCTATTCGCATATGAGAAATGGCATTAGCATAAGGTCTAGGACAAAAAACATAAATTCTTTTTGCTTCCTATGAAATGATAATCTTTCCATAGGTTCTGGGCGACATCAAGAATTTGATTATTGAAATAGTTTCTCCAGCATTCTGCAAGAGCATTAGGATTTCTGAAGGATAAATGAGAGTCTCCTTCATACCATTGTCCTTGGTGGGTGTATCCATTAATGAGAACGAGATGTTTTGAGGGTTGGACATTCATCCAGTTATCTCTTTCCAATTTATTTTGACAAGGTGCTCTAGCATCTGATGGAAACAAAGGGACTTTCATATTTTTTAACAGTAGTCTGAATAATTTGTGGAAGCTGGCTGGCTTGGTCATGATTTGTTAATTTTATGAGTCTGATAAAGCCATACTCAAATATTTGGGAAAGCCAGTTGGGGCCCCTATCAACATCATCTGAATCTGAACCATCATCATAATTGTTAGCAACATCTAAACCATCATCTTAATTGACCAGAAGGCCAAGAAACGGAAGTTTCTTTTCATACACTCCAAGACTGCTCCCAAAGTGTTCTTCCCAATCAGCTTGTTCAAGGATGTCACTAAGATCATCTGAATTAGCAGGATCAGGAATAGCAGTTGTAACAAGTGTCTTGAAATATTCGAACCAGAGATCAAAAGATCTGAACATAGCCTTGCTTTCCAAAATACAAGATTGTATTTCAGTTGGCAAGTTGGCAATAACACTTCTTAACAGAGATTGGGTCTTAAGACTCAATCAAGCATAATCAGTGCCCATTATAATCTTTTTATCCTTTGAATGGATATCCTCTTTGCTAAAGAGTTGACTAATGTAGGCTTCATTTATGGCAGTAGTGTTTACCAGGTGGATTTCTAGGGCTTGAAGAGTTTTTTTGGAAAAGGGTGTAGTGATTTAGGGTTCGTTTGGATTGAGCTTATTGTTGCTGAAACTGAAAACTGAAAACACTGTAGCAAAATAATTTTTAAATGTGTGAAAAGTACCGTGGGACCCATTTTTAATATTTTTAATACGTGAACAGTGCTGCTACAGTACGTGAACAGTACTGCTACTGTGCCTAAACAGTAATTTTTGTTTCTGTACAGTAAATTTACTATTCATGCGCTGAAAAAAAAAAAAAAGGACAGAAACGCGGAAATGAAAATGTGAACGTTGGTTTCAGCTGAAACCAAACACTCACTTAGGATAAAAGCAGCTTGGAGGTTATCAAGGATAAATTTAATGGAATCTGGTAGTTTTGTATACGTTCCATTGTGGAATTGCAAACTCCTAGATAAAACTTCCTACAAAGCAATAACCATGTCACCATTGGAATATGTCACCACTATTGGGACAAATTCCTGAAGGGATGTTGATTCGCCGAGTTTTACCCTAGAAGATGCGCCTGCATGCATTACAAAAGGTTGTCCCGTTGGGAGCCTTTTGTCTTAAGAATAGCCCTATGCAAGTGTTTTTCCCTTATTCCTCCTCTCTGCCGAGGAAGTCATATTAATCCACTTACTAGTGGTATAAGTATTATTATTCCACTTATTAGTAGTACTTATCCACGCGACATGCTCCGATTCCTACGAAGAAACATTGAGGATGTTAGGACAATCGGTAGTGGTGAATATTTTGGCACTATGAACATTGCCTTTAAAAACATTTGTGAAATATTGGCAAGAACCCACCCTTGGTTCTTGAATAAGCATATTAGTAGGAAAATCTTCAACATAAGACAAATTAACTATGTGTCTTTTCTTATGCCAAAAAGCATTAGGAACATTAGAGCAAACATCACCAATCAGAATTTTCTGAAAATTATCAATTTTTTATTGCAACAATTGATCAAAAAGTTGTTCAGCAATTTTCTTGTATCTAATTTATTGCTTAAGGAAGTTAAGATGCTTGGTTTTAGCATGAATCGGATTTAAAGCATCATCAGTATCAATTTTAAACTTTGAAGCAAATTTGAATTTTACTTTTTGTCCAAAAGGATCAGTAGTAATTCCATCATATTCAACAAAAAAAGGATACAAAGCATTTATAAATGGAAAACCAAGAATCACTTTATCAGTCATATTTTTAACAAAAACAGAAGGAATCTTGAAGCAGACATTATCATGGCAAACATGAGTTGACTGAGTAAAAGTACTTTGGTAATATTTTCTTTTATCTCTATTTTTTGCAGAAATAAATTCATTAAACAAAGCAACCATATCAATTTCAAAGATTTCATCCAAAACATTTAAAACTCTTAATTGACTTTGGTAAACAGGGGTTTCAATAGTTTGAAAATCAGAAAAAGACGGAGACACAGGTGGTTTAATTTCTTCTTCTTCTTCAATAGCAGTTCTGCCATATGGAGAGGAAGGTTATGGTTTAGTAGAGTAAAAAGAAGTGCTAACTTGGGAGTTATCACTTGAAACACCTTTTAACTTTAAATCAATGGGTTTTTCAAGACTTTTTTGTAAAAATTCATTGAGATCTTGATCTCTTTTTGAAATACTTTCAGATCCCGCAAAGGAATTTCTTCCTTCGTTGATCCTCAAGGGTTGGTTATCATGAAAACTTATTTTAACAGTTCCATCATGATATTTTTGAATATGGGTGAGATTTAACTCATCAAAAACAGGTTTAGCAGGAGGAGATTCTTGTTCTAACATATATATATATATATATATATATATAAAGTAAAATTTAGAGAAAATGCAATTAAATTCACAATTGAATCCCAATTTTACGTCATGTGACCTAAATTATTTATTTTTAGAGACATTTTTATTTCTTCATTTTTGAGTTAAGTGTAAAATCACATCATAAATATTCTTCCAAGTTGGTTATTGCATACAAAAACCAGTGAGTCTAAAATTAATGAATATAAAAAAAATTTAAAAATGAACAATTTACATTTTTTACTTAATAATATTCTTACAAGACTTTTTAAAGAGTTCAAATATATATATATATATATATACATATATATATAAATGACTATCAATAATATTTAAATTATATATGTAAGAATTATATTATGCATCTTAATGTATATCTTTTAGATATATTCCTGCATATGCATGAGGTTACAAATTAGTTTATATAAAAAATAAAAATAAAATAAAAACTTTCACCTACTACTTTTAATAATAGGACAACACTCATATTGATTAGTGCCCCATTTTTTTCGTTAAATCACTGTCTTAAGTTGTTGAGGATGATTCCTCAAAAAAAAAAAAAAAAGTTGTTGAGGATGACTCATTCAAAAAAAGTTGCTAAGGATGTTATTGCTGATGTCTCATTTTAGTGATTAAAAACTAAATCTTTTTCTTTTTCTTTTTATAATTTGATAATACAATGGGGGAGAAATCATTTATTAAACTATGATTCTCCTAATGAAAAAAGTAGACTATGTTATTGAGTTACAAAACTCTTTACAAGTAGTTAAGTACTTGAGATAACTAAGTTCAGGAATGATGTTAATAGTTTTCTTATCATGTTCTCTAGACATTATGCTTATTCTAATAGTAACCATCTACATATTAACATATAAGACATGATTTATCTTCTTTCTCATTATTTTTATATTAAATTAAATTAAATTATAAAAAAATTGGGTTGCATGAAACAAAAATAAATACACATTTATTAAATAAAACCAATTTCAATGGAAAATATATATTAAATTATAATATAACATAATAATTAATATCCATGTAATTAAAATTGTTTATTTTGTAAGCTAAACTATTTTCTTCTCAAATTGCTATATTTATATAGTACAGTGGTGGCTCTAGGAATTTATTTCAGATGGGTCATTAAGAAACTTAAAGTAAATAAAATTTAATAAAAAAAAAACTTAAATATATCGAGTTATTGATAAGAAATAAAAAATATATATATACAAATACATTAAGTTTTACAATTTCTTTCTACATGTTTTCATATTTTGAAATCATTACATGATAGTTCATTATCAATTATCATTATCTATTTTCAATATGGATAGGTATGACCATTTTATTTTACTAAATTTGTGTGACATTTTTATTTTTATGCATTTGTCATTGTTTTTATAAGAATGTTTTGAACTAATTGACAAAACTCAATTCACTAGTAATGTATTAACACACTCATTCATGCATAAATAATACATTAAGTATCTACTTAACCAATAAAAAGCTTGAACATTCTAACTTTACTAATTTTTTTTCTTAAATCACTAACTTTATAACTAAAAGATTTAGGATGCTTTGATGTATGTTTTTGTTTGGTTTTGGACTGGATTGATTTGTGATTAGGGTGTGAAATAATATTTTTAAAGATATTTTGAACTAATAAAAAATATTTTATATATATAATATTATTTTTTTCCAGGGGTTCAAATGAACCCCTGAAATAGTATGATATAAAATAATATAATCTATTACCTATATATATAATATTTATTTAAAGAGATACATAATGGTAATATTATTATAAAATGACTTCATTTCTTTCCTTCTTATATTCCTCTTAAACTATGTTATAATCTATTTAATTAGAAAATTTATATTCCTTGATATTCCCTTATTATTGAATATTCTATTCATTAAATTGCTTTATGAACTTCAAAACCAACCCTAGAAGTAAAGTTTTTTTTTTGAGTACCAACCCTAGAAGTTAAGTTGAACCAATAAAATCCTTCATGTTTTTCAACGATGAAAGAAGATGCCTTTATAATGTCGAGTAGTCGAGTAGCATGGTATTTGACCCTTATAGTTATAAAAGGTTTTTCGGAGAAAACAGTTGTTCACTTGTTCCATCCTTCGTGGTAGTCCATTCACTGCAACAAAGGCATTTATTCCGTGTGAATTGATTGGTCTATTAAGGCTCCTGTCCAAGCCCGCAATGCATGATGTAGGACAAAATTTGCTTTTTAATTTTTGTAATTATTTAATTTTGATATTTTTATGTTAGACTCGTTATTTTAGGTTTAGATTATTTATTTCCTTATTTTTAGGTACTTGTAATACTTTTTAAGGTTAAATTTGGTTCATATTATGGTTAGTTATTAATTAGGAGTTATTTTAAAATATATTTTATTGTCTGTTAAATTTTACAAAGCCCTTAAATAGGTCTTTCCCTAATAGATTTCAGTTTATCTACGATGCTAGTCATATTTGGATGTGCTGTAGTTAGCATGTATTTTGTTAGGTTGCAAGCTAATCTAATGTTATGTGGATTGATTTTTTAGGGTGGGGCATTCAAATTTTAGTTGGACGAGTCAACGAGTCCAATGCAAGTGCATTTGAGGGCCTTTTTCTCTCAAGTTGAAGAATCTTAGGGTCCGTTTGGTACGTGCATTTAAATAATAGTTTTCAGTTTTTTTTTGAAATACGTGTGAGTGAAAAAGTGTATGGAAATACGTGTAATATTGTTTAAAAACTAACAACACATGTTTAAAATTGTGTACCAAACAGGGCCTTAGAATCTTAGAGCTACTTTTTTGTTTTTTTGAGAAAGGAATCCTAGAGGTATTTACACTTACTTTGAAAATTTTAATATCCTTGTCCTAAGGTTATATTTGTTTCACTAAGAATAATTGTGATTGTTGATCAAAATCAGAGCTTCATGCCAAAGAGAACTTAATATGCAAATTTCAAAAACCTCATATGTACATACACACACACACACACACACTTATGTGTGTGTGCATGAGTTAAATGCAGCTATTCGCAATAAATTTTGGCAACACCTGCAAGTGTATATATTCTAAACCATAAAATTTTGCAATCAACATCATAATTGATAATTTGATATCAATTTACATTGGTCACCTTATTGTTTATTGGTGTAAATGCACTTTTAGTCCCTACTAGGGGTGTCCACGGGTCGAGTCGGGTCAGGTTTGTGCCTGACGCAGACCTGACCCAAAACTTTCGGGTGGGTGAAAACAGAACCCGAAACCGACCCGGAATGCTAGTCAGATCAACCGGTTCGGGTCGCGTCGGGTTTTTGGGTTCACCAATCGGTTTCGGTTTTATCTCTAGTGCCGTTAATTTGGTTGGATCCATCAAGATCTAGCCGATATTTGGCCAGATCCGTTGAGATCTAGCCAGATCTCACCGGATCTCGTCGGATCTGGACTAGATCTCGATGAGATCACGTCGGATCTGATGGGTTTCAGGTAAATTTTCGCCGGATAACTTCAAATATCACCGGATTTTGTATGTTTTCATCAAAGAACCTTCGAATATTGCCGAGAGTTTCTGGGTTTATGATCGGGTTGGGTTGCTCGGGTTTTGGGAGAGGAAAACCGCCAACTGACCCGAAGGCATCGGGTTCTGTGGGCGGCGACCCACCACCGACCGTCGGAGTGTCGATTCGGGCAGTTTTCGGTTCGGGCTTAGGCGGGTTGTTCGGGTTGGTTGGGTATATGGGTTGGGTGGACAATCCTAGTCCCTACATTTTGGTTCCTACATTTTCATTTTACCACTTTTAGTTCCTAAACCAATTAATGCGTGACATTTAAGTCCTTACCGTCACCCAACTAACAGAAAAATCCTATGTGGCTGACGGAGTGCATAAGTGGCATATTAGATGCTGACGTGGCTAATAATTTAATAATAAAATACCACGTCAGCATCCATGTCAACATTTAAATTAATAAAAAATGCCAGGACAGAACAAATTAAAAATAAACATTAATCTAATTAAAATATTTAAAAAAACAATTAAAAACAAATATCTAAATTGTTAAAAGTTAGTATTAAATTATTAAAATGTCAAAGCTAATAAAATAAAATTATTAAATTAAAAAAGTTATTTTCATTCTTCTCACTCTCTTCTCTCTCTCTCTCTCTCTCTTTGCTGATTCACATTCCCCCTCTCTTTGATCTTTCTTCCCCAGCCGATTTTTTTTTTTTTTTGTTGATAAACTCTCCCAGCCAATTGAATGCTTTGAAATGGGGGTTTTGTGGATTAAGTTCTCAAGCTTGACCATGGAGTTTTATGGATCAGTGGAGGCGAAGGATCGGTTTGGGGTGGTGGGTTGGTTTGGATTTGTGGGTGTGTTGTGTTGTTGTGAAACCCTAGACCGGTGGTGGTGGTGGTTGCGAAGGATCGGTGGTTGTGCTGGCTATGTTGTTGTGATGGTCCCTGTGGCAAAGCCTCAAGTGCATAGCCCAAATTGGTCCTCACGGCGAAGCCCAGATTGTTTCTAATGGCAAAACCTCAGGTAGCGGGTGTTGTAAAGCCTCAGATAGTGGGTTTGTGGGTGTTGTGAAGCCCAGGTCAGTCCCCATGGCGAAGCCACATCTCTACCTCTCCTCCATTCTGCTATATTGGGAATTTTGATGGGTATTTGGGAAAAAGATGGTTTTGGATAATAATTTTGGTTGAATATATGATTGATTTTTGTGGAAGAATTTGGGTACAAATTTTGAAATATTATGGGTTTCTATTCTTTTGTTCTTGTGTTTGAATATTTTGGGTTGTTGTTCTTATGTGTTCATGATCAAGATGAACACAGATCTTAATTGATTTTATTTTTAATTTTGTTTTTTCTCTTTTTTATTTGATTAAAACTGATAAATTATTATTTTTTAACTTAGAAACTTACGTGGAGTTGAGGTGGCATTTTTAAAAATTAAATAAATTTTTTATTATTAAATTATTAGTCACGTTAGCATCTAACATGCCACTTATGCACTTCGTCAGCCACGTAGGATTTTTCTGTTAGTTGGATGATGGTAAGAACTTAAATATTACACGGTTTAGGAATTAAAAGTGGTAAAATGAAAATGTAGGGACCAAAATGGAAAAAAGCCAAAATATAGGGATTAAAAGTGCATTTACGCCTTGTTTATTATTACATAAACTAACAGATGGTGAACTCACTAATCTTACACTATAGTATTGATTGTAGAATTATTACAGTTTAATGTACAAATTGTAAATGTTTGGCACCTCGGGGTGTATTGTTATCCATTAATATATTAATTTAGATATTTATTTATTTATTTATTGATATAAGATAAAAATTCTATTCTGGCCTAATTTAAGTGTATACATGTGTGAGTCTCTCTCTTGAAAACTTGAACTTTGCCTTTTACCCTTTACACCTCACAAGCATTTATACTTGTGAAGTGATCATCGTGCTAAAGGTGCACAATGGTATTTAGATATTTATTTGAATTATATGACGATGGTTATAATTTTATACTACTATTCAATAGCTATAATAATGGGTAGGAGGATTTAAACTCTAGTTCTTCTTAAGAAAGAGAACAGACAAAGTTACTGTATAATGCATTTGAAAAAATGAAAAAAAAAAAGTAAAATTTTGGAAAGTTATATATAAAAGTTGAAAGAGAGAGAGAGAGAGAAAAAAAAAAAAAAAAAAAAAAAGAAGGTAATCCCTATCAATTATCTAAAAAGTTTTGGATGCAGAGAGAGATTCTACTATCCTTTATTTTGCTATTTTGATAAGGTATTGATTTCCCATTACTTTTCTTGGTTGGTCCACCACATGCTATCGTTTCTTGCGTTTGTGTTCACACATTATTTATTTTTGGATGAAAATGTTCACATGGGATTAAATAGGGGTGGCAAAGTAAGCCCAAACCCATTTATCCACCCAAACCCACCCACTCTAATTAAACCCAAACCCATCCAATTATTAGTTGGGTTAAATGGACATCAACCCAATTAGACCCAGTGATTATTAGGTTTTAACTAAAACCCATTGAGCCCTATTTAACCCAAAAACAATACACCCAAATTCAACCCAGCCCTTCCCAAAACAAAATAAGTAAAATTGAAAACATAGACAACAACAAGAAGACCAATAATTCTTAAATTTCTTTATGTGAATTCCTCGATGCTCCAAAAAAAAATTAAAGCAATATTTAAACTTTTCTTTTGCTTTTGCATCTTTCTGCTCAGCTTTCTAGGCAACCAAACAGATTCAAACAAAAGCAAAAACAAACAAATTGCTCAAAATTCCTTACCACTCAAAGTGATATAGCGACAAGATCTTCGACAAGGTCGCAAGCGTGTTCCTCCAGCTCTGAAGAAGTGTGAACTGTGCGTCGCTGACATCTCCATCTCCATCATTGAGCTTCACCTCGATCACCTTCCCACCGACCTCAGCGGCACCGTCAAAGTCTCCCCCGGAGGGTTGACGAAAGAACGATGCTTGGAGAGCGTTGCCTCGGGCCCACAAGATGATTATGTGAGCGAGTGGAGGCTTGAGGCCGTGTTGGAGTGGGTAGACAGAGGGGCTTTGGGCCTTTGGAGATAACGGGATGAGAGCTCCGGCACCGGATACGGAGGCTCCGTCGCCAGTGCCTGAGGTTACGCTAGGCATTGTGGACGGAGAAGCTGAAAGTTGGAGTGTATGAGAGTGTACCTACACCCCACACCCATCTCTCTCAATCACGCACATATATGTAGGAATCTATGCGTGTATATATATATCCTAAAGATTTTGCATAATTTGTGATTTCTATAATTTGTACTCAATTCGATTGGAGAAATTTATGAAGTAGTCATTAGATTTTGATTTGTTGTCTAATTCTGTAAATTCTCTGTTTGGGTACTGAGAAAATGTGGGAAATAAAGGGAATTGTAATATGGGATGTCAAGTTTTTTCTTTCTATGATTTGTCTAAGAAAATTTTAGAGTCTATATTCAATAGTTGGATGGTTAAACTTAATCCTCCCAAAGATGAAACAGTAAATAAGAAAATTGCCCGTTCACTTCAATTGGGGAGGCAAACATTTTCAAAATGGTCATTTTCACTTTAATGGCATTTTGGTAATTTTAATACTTAGGTAATTGGGTAAATTGGGGTTTACCTATAATAATTGGGTTGGGTTGGATTTGGGTTAGAAAGAATTAGTTAAATGGGTTTTAATGGGTAAATGAGTTTTATATACCCAACCCAATAATGCTCACCCCAAACCCAACTAAACTCACCCATTTGACACCCCTAGGATTAAATATCCTTGTCCTATATAAGGCCACTTGATTGGTTACCAAGAAAAGAGTATTTTTAGTTCTTTAGGGGTGGGAATAACATTAATCATGGAATTCATTATACTTCGTATCCATTTGGATACTGATGATAAAGATAGCGCCTACCTTTTTTTTTTTAGAAGGTGCACTATGGGTCCTGTGCAAGAAGAGAAAAGCTTTTTTTGCTTTTCCAGTAGGTCCCATGCACTATTCATGGGATCCACAGGCACTTTATTCAAAAAAAAAAAAAAAAACTTTAAAACTAGGTCCTACAGTATTATTCACATATTTAAAAATTATTTTGCTACAGTGTTTTCTATTTTCAATTTTCAGCAAAATAAGCGGTATTCAAACACACCCTTTGTTTCGTCCAACTACCTTGGCACAATTTTTTTAAAAGGGAAAAAAAAAAGGAAAAAAAAAAAGGAAAAGAAAAGGAAAGTGATCAAAGATGGTTTAAACTAAAGTGGAAAACACATAAAAAAAAACCTCTTGTATCAAGTAAGTCATGTGGGAAGGGGTAGCAGTGGCATGGTTATTGATCAGTTTTGGCTGGTTATTTAACCAGTTATTGGGGTTTTTCCGGACCGGACTAGTAGTCGGTTCTCGATTCAACTAGTTGGACTGGCCGATCTAGTCCGATGTTAAACCATGAGCAATGGGGGTTTAATTAGAGGTGACCAAGGTCCAAAGTAATTGGCTCAAGGGCTATTCTAGAGCCATGGGACACACCACCAGCATAGTTGCTGAGCTTTGGGATTTAAAAGAGATGGGTTGATTCTTTGTTCCTACCTAGGGGTGTGCACAACTAGACCCTAGCCGACCCAATCGACTAGCGCCGATGATACCAAACCGCAAATGGAGCTGACCGATTAAGCCAACACCGGCGAACAGAGGGCAAAGCCCATTCCAATGTTGGTGCGATGCAATAGTTGGAACTCAAGTTCAAAACCGAGATGGAGTTGAATCGATCAATATATGTATGTAATATATATATATATATATATATATATATTGATTTATATAGCATCGTTTTAGTTAGCTTTTTTCTTTTTATTTATTTTTAAACAAAATGGTGTCGTTTCACTAAGTAAAAAAAAAAAAAAAAACCATCAAAGGATGCTATTTTTATGCTAGGTTTTCTCACCCATCCCAAGTATAACTTCATTCTTTTCTCTCACCCCTACCCTAAATCTCTCAATCTCTCTCTCTCACCTCTTGGCTGGCTCTCATTGTCATAGACTCACCACCTCACCAGTCTCCACCTCGCTACCGCTAGCCACTCCTCCCAATCCGCGGGCCATTGATAACTTCATCTCTCTTCTCTCGCCTTAAAGTTCTTAAGATTCTATCTCTCTCTCTAAGTCTAAGTCCAACTGTGAACTATCCAAGCCCACTTCTTTTTTGAGATTGTTATAGTCTACACTCTACTCTACAGTCTACTAACTGCTAAGTGCTAACGTTTTATTTTGGGGTATTTTTCAGCATTTTGATTTTTGAGGTAATCCATAATCACTATCAGTCACTATTTAGCATTTTGATATATAATTAGCTTTTATATTAATATTGAGAATAATATAATGAATTGATATTAATATTTTATCTATATAATTAGCTTTTATTTTATATTTATATTTAGAATAATATTTATAATTTCGCTTGAAAGCTCTAAGTTTTTTTTTTTTTTTAAAATAGTTTTTTATAAATATTTTGAACCGACCAAACCGATTAAACCAACCATAAAAAACTAAACTGCTATAGGTCAGAAAGTTGATCCTAGGCGGTATGCATCGGTTCCAAGAATGAGAAAATCAATCTCTATTGGTTTAGTGATAAATTTGGGAAAAAACCGCATCGACCAAACCATGCACACCCCTATTAATCCCATCTGCATGATCTAGAGGCTATAGAAATAGAGTTGGACAAAAGCAGTGGTCTATCTTTCAGTACACATCTGAATCCCTTGGTGAATTTGCTTCCATTGTCGATGATTGCAGGGACCTACATAGAGGCCACTAAATGTGCTAATTCTTTAATTAGCCAGAGGGGGAGTTAGATAGAAACAGGATTTTGTGACATGATATTCCTCCTGATGGTGATTTGTTATTGCTTTATTTGGACAGATTAACTTGGCATGTATTATGTTTCTTTTGCTCGGACTGATTATCTTTTAATGCATTCTCAATAATAATAATAATAATAATAATAATAATAACACATTTCAATTATCAAAATCGAAATATTTAGTAAAACAATCTCTTTGTTTACAAAATTAAAATAAATGAGATTGATTTAAGAAGATGTCGAGTTAAATAATGATAGTTTATGGGGTTTATGAGTTGTGTTAGGTTCTAAATACTTTATGTGTTGCTGTAAGGGTGTTTGTGGTGCGGTGCAGTGCGGTTTTGGGCCATTTTTAGTACTGCACTTTTGCGGTGCGGTTTAGCTAAAACTATAACTATATCGCACCTTATTTTTGCAATCACATGTGGTGCGGTGCGGTTTAAAGTTTAGCCAGAATTATAACCGCATCGCATCTTATTTTTGCAGTTACATATGCGGTGCGGTGTATAAGATGCGGTTTGAACGGTTTAAAGTTGGTATATTTTTCGAAATTTGGGCTTTTCCTACCCAGCCCAAAACTAATTTTTCCCTTTGTTATGATCCAAATTTTAAACTATTGAGCTAATTTTTCTTTATTTTGGGCTGGCTTTCCTAATCAACACTTGCTAGGGTTATTAATTTTTTTTTTTGAAAACTAGGGTTATTAAACTATTAATAATATATTTAATATTAAAATAATTAAATACATTAATATACAGAGAGGGTGCTGTGCGGTGCGGTTTTCTTATTATAAAACCGCAAACCACACTGCACCATACGGTGTGGTGCGGTGCAATGCATTATTACTTGCGGTGCGGTGCGGTTATGCCATTTTGTGGGCGGTTTTGGTGTGGTTTTTGCGGTTTATGCGGTTTGGTAAACACCCTTATGTGTTGGAAAACCAAGTACATAAACTTGTCTAGGAATAGATGTTAGTGTCTATAAAGTGTTTTAGATATTGCTCAAAGTGCTACTAGTCAAAATTCAAGAATGTATAATAAGCTGCAAAAAGCAATAGTGAAAAGCTAACTAGCTCGACCGATCGAGAGAAAGATTCGATCAATTGAAATGCAAGTTGTAGAATTTTAATTCAATCCAACAACACATTAAACGTTTAGGGTTTCAGTCCAAACTTACTTGGTATATAAGGAAAACCCTAAATGACGTTTCTTTAAATCTTGGAGAGCTACACTTTTGAGATCTGAAAGGTTTTTGTATCTTCTACTCTTTCAAGCATCTACTAGAGATCACTCTCATATTGCTAGTATCGGTGGAATAAAGTGCAGCCTAAGCTTTAGCTATCATGCGTACTGAAGATCAAATGCATGAACTAGAGGTTCATGTTGGAGCAGATTGACATCAAAGAAGTCTAAGGGGTTCAGAGCTAGGTTTGATAATGTTTGTTAAGTTTACTATGAATTCATATTCTTGACTATAAACTTCTATTTGATATAGTGGATTGGTCTTTTGGGATAGTTCCCTCTAGGTTTTTATCTTGAAATTGGATTGTTTTATTAGTTTTCCTAGGTTACCATATCTTGTGTTATTTATATTTTCCGCTACATGATATGTGTGATGAAAGTTGAACTTGGATCTACATAATTGATCTAAGTAACAGCTTGGCTATTAAATTAGGTTAAACAAACTGTGTTTTCAAGGGTCTAAAAACTAACAAGTTGTTTTACTGATGTTATAAAAAAAGGGAGTAAAATTATGTTCACTGTGTTTCTTTTACAATGTATAAGTTCAAAGATCAAGCAAGAAGAATATTCGTCTAAATTGCATTGCCACCATGTGTATGTTTGAATTAGCTTCTCTCTAATTTTTTTTTTTATAAATTATTTACAGCTTTTTAAAGGTTTCATATTTTTTAATAAGTAGAATTGTACTTTTATCCACCTTAAATAAAGAAGAAAAAAATCAATCCATATGTACATATGTATGCTTGGTGAGCAATCTTTCAGGCACATGGAAAATGAAAAGTTGATGGAGAACACTTTTTACTTTTTTTAGCTAGAGTTGAGGGTGGGATCATATAACACAACATTTCTTACATTAGGGTCACATTTTTAAATAATTGACATATCTTATGACAAAATGCACTTTACTTGTAAACAAGTGATATTATTAAAGATATGAAGATTACTTAAGAAACAATACAAGAAAAGTTGGAACAGGTAGTCTTGATACCTAATTTGACACCTTGGATCTATCGAGATTTAATGAATCTCAATACCTCTCAATATATTGAACTTTATGGATTTTGAAATTCCAGATCTGTTTTTGGCCTATGATGATAAGGCTTACCTAAGGTTTTGTGTACATGGTTTCTAGAGGATATAAAAGCTATATTTTATAACTATCATCATAGACACATAGGCACATATTGAGATACAAACTTTACAAAAGCTGCTGCGACTTCTTGTGTGCCTTTGAGTTATGTACCAAGTTACTTCTAGATCTACAAGCGTGGATTGAAGAACTCTGCATGACCAAAAATAATCAAGTTGTTGTATTGTTAGTCACGTATTGGGATTCGTACAATGAGAAGTCTCTACAAGAACAAGTCTAATTGGGGATATGGGTAAGGGTTTAACCGTAGTTTGGTATTTTGGGATAAGTTAAAGGGTAAGATTCCTTATACTTGTAACTATTTGTTTCTTGATTAGTGGATTTTTCGGGAGTGGTGACCTTAAATTCACCCAGTAGGGGTTTTTGCCTGCAAAAGTTTTCTTCATGCGTGAACAAATCATCGTATCAAATTTAATTTTCACTACACTTTAATTTAAATTGGTGATTTGTTTGTGCCCTAATTTTATTTGCATGTAATTTGATCTAATTAATCAACTTGGGTAATTGAATTTATTAATTGGGGTCAATCTATAACCCAACATCTTATATATGTAATTGTTATTTAAAAAGTTAAATTATTAATTTAGCCATCTATTTATAGGATAAAGTTTTGTATGATCTCTCAGTCATTAATTGTCACGCCTCAAATCATCATTGACATGCTATTATCCTATTTGAGAATGACGCATAGCCTTGTCTCTCAAGATTTTTAAAATGCCTCTAATTAATTAGAATTCAATGCATATAATAATAATAATAATAATAATAATAATAATAATAGGTGAAACTGAGAGAAACTCAAATTAAAATTCTAAATTAAAGTTTCAATTTTGTGTCATGTGTCCTAAATCATTTTTTCTTAAAGAGTTTTATTTCTTAATTTTAGAATCAAATGTGGGACCACATCATAAATATTCATCCAAATGAATTATTAAGTACAAAAACCAAATAGTCTAGAATAAATGAATCGTTAAAAAAAAAAAAAAGTGTTTCACAATAATTTTTAAAAAAAGGACAATTTACATTTTATACCCAATAATATCCTTACAAATTTTTTTAAAGAGTTAACAAAATATAAAAATGACTATCAATAGTATTTAAATTATATATATAGGAATTATATTATGCATCTTATTGTATATCTTTAAGTGTATCTATGCATATGCATAGGGTTATAAGCTAGTTTCTTATAAAGCACAAAACCTCCCATTATCTAGGCGATGTAAGATTGAGCTAGAATTGGGTTCTACCTCACCTTACTTTTGCAATCTTTTGGTTTTTTAGGTCCCCACAATCCACCTCCCTTAACGGGTACACATCCTCATGTGGGACCTACCCATCATCCTGTCCCGTAAGGTAGGGATGGCAATTTGTGTTTGTGTTTGTGTTTGCGTGTCGGGTTCGTGTTGTGTTAACTCATGACTATTTAACTATATAGGTCAACATTAACCCGACATGTTTATTAAACGAGTTGAGATTCCTCAACCTTAACACGACATGTTTATTAAACAGGTCAATCATGTCAACCTGTTTATTAGATTTTATCAAAGTGAAAAAAATTAAACATTAATTCATTTGATCTTAATTATGAAAAAAAAAAATTTAATATAAAACTTAAAACAAACAAAGCAATTGCATCACAAATAATAATTATTCAAAGTTAAATCATATCTCAATATCACAAATAATCAATCACAATATGACAAATAAAATAAATTACAGCAGCTAATGTTAGATCCCAACAATCAATTTAAGGAAAGTAGATAAAGATAAAAGTAAAAATAACGAACAACGGTGATGGGGCGATGGTGGCAGAGAGTTCAAAGATGAATGTAAAGGACTGGTGACTAGGGTTTCAAGTGATAGAGAGAAATGAAGGATGAGGACGACGACCACTTGGCACTGTAGTGATAGAAGGGTGACGGTGGCTAAGAAAATAATGTGAGATTGGGGTTTGAGAGTGAGAAACGACTATGGGGTTGGGAGAATGAAGCTAGGAAAGAAAATAAATTTATATACTTAGGGTTTTGAAGGATATATTGGTAAAGTGATATTTAGTTAAACGGGTCAGACATGTTAAACAGGTTCCATGAGTTGGACATGAGCTTGACACGTTTATTAAATGGGTCATTTGTGTCAACCTGAATATGACACGAACCTGTTAAATTTTAACTCATAACCTACTAATTTCGTGTTGTGTTGTGTTTATGGGTCATGTTGGATTTTTCCACCCTTACCATATGGGTTCGCTCTTATGCAATTATGTCAGGTTCCAACTCATTGTTAACATGATATTGTCCTCTTTGGGAATGACACATAACATCATTCATCAAGGTTTTAAAAAGCCTCATACCAATTAGGGTCCAAGGCTTTCCTTATAAAGTGCATGACTTTCCCCCCCACCTAGGCTATGTAAGACTCAGTCAAGATTTGGCTTGCCTTCACCTCACTCCACTTAAAAAATCTTTTGGCCTTTTGGGTCTCCATAATCTACCCTCTTAAGAAATTTCGTCTTTTGAATTTTTCTGGAACGTAATGTCAAAATATATGTGTTACAAGGTCCATAGATTGTTGAGAGTTATATTGGACTTATAGGGTTAAGTGCAAATAAAACCAACTATAGCACGAGTAGAGTTTATTTGTCAAATTTCAAATGTAGATCCAAGGCATAAAGCCAAAAGTATTGTGTGTTATGTGAGAAAGAACAAAATTGTGCTGCCTTTGTGGCAAAAGTGGACAATATCTTGCCAGTTTGGAGTTGGGGCATGATAAAATGGTATCAAAGCGAACTCCAATGCAGCGAGATGATGGGTAGGTCCTATACAAGAATGCTTGGCCCTTAAGGGAGATGGATTGTGGGGGATCCAAAAGGCTAAAAGACCTCTTGAGTGTGGGGTGAAGTGATAGAGAACTAAATAATGGCTGAGTCCTACATCACCTAGGTAGGGGAAGGTTTTTTGATTTATAAGGGATGAGTTATTCTAGAACCACAACCGATTCCACACCCATTTTCACAACTATCCTATGTGGCAAATTATAAATGACTGTCTATCACTTTCACTTTAACCCATCACTTTGATTCTACCGCTCACAGTTAGCCACGTCAAATAATTGTGAAATTGGGTATAGAATTGGTTGTGATCCTATAACATTTCATAAGGAATGCCTTGGACTATAATTGGTATAAGGCATTTTAAAACCTTTAGGGATGAAGCAATGTGTCATTCCTAACAAGGGAGGTATTATGCCAATGATGAGTTGGAGTGTAACATTAATGGTGTCACTTTAGCCTTTCAGCTTTCAAAATTAAGCTAATTTTATCACTGGCGTCTCCTTTTGTTTTAATTTTTTTTTTTTAAAAAAAAACAAATAGTTAAGGAGCTGTTTGGTAAGAGTATTCAAATATAGTTTTTTGTTTTACAATTCATAAAAGGATGGGTCCCACATTTGAATTTATTGTTTGGCTAATGTTCTCTATATACAATTTTCAAAAAACTGTATCCTATTTTCCTTGTTGAGTACAAGATTTTGAAAACGACTGAAAAGATGTTTTCAAGATGTGGAAAATGTTTTTAATGGCATAGTTGTAAATAAATTAAAAACAGCGAACCCCACATATTTGTCCAAATTCTTCTATCTCTTAAACTAAGGTGCTTATGTTTATCACAAAAAAATTTAAACACTTCAAATTTGAAACTTATCATTATTAAAATAAAAAAAGATACAAAAGCTCTAATCTCTTATCATTATCCAAAAAAAAAAAAAAAAAAAGTAATCTACAGATTTTACACGTTACTTTTTGTAATTTTTTTATAAAAAATCTCAAAAATAGAAATAGTCTCCCACACAAATTATTTTATTTTATTTTTTTAGTATTTTGAAAAGTATTTTTAAAAGTGGGAGCCAAACATATTTAATGTAAAAATTATTATCTGAAAACTAGTATTAATTTCAATTTTTCATAATGTTTTTGAAAACAAAAACAAAATTCTCTTACCAATCGGGCCCTAAATTGAATTGATTTTTTTTTTTTAATTGTAGGAAGGATAGGCCTAGAAATGTATATTGGGCATTAGGCCTTGTTCAAGAACACTTAGTTATCTGAGGACAAGGGAACATTGATATGGAGGTACGAGCTAGTGAATGGAGGAAGGTGGTTGGCCATAAGGGTTCAGGAAGATGGTCCGAGAACAAATAAATCCTTGGCCTAATAGAGCAGAGGTCAGAAAGGCTGATGTGACATCAATGGCAACACTCAAGGCAGTTCTAATGGGAAGGACGAGCATCAGGAAGGAATAAAATAAAGGGGAAGGTAAGAAATATCCAAGGGAAAGTTGCTATCGCTGTATTAAATACTCTGTAGCTAACTTTCTAACTGCATTGATGTGGAAGTGATACTTGAACAGAGATGTTCAGCCTTACAACTGCCACTAAAAGCTTCAGGAAGGTGCTGATGGGACAAGGAGAAGAGTTGGCCATTTGATCTACACGTGGAAGGTTGAGATAGAATAAGGGAGGGTAATATTAAGGAGAGAAATCCCATTACAAGGGGGGGGGGGGAATCGGAGAATTGAGGAAAAAACGCTGTAACAACAAGAACTAGACTTGTAATCAAATCCAAAAGAAATATATACAAGAACTAATCTCCTTGGATTGTGCCGATGATGATTTTCTTTGGGTAAAACTAGTTTTTCTTTGCTTTCTCGTCATCTGGATCCACTATGATTGTTATCCAACTTATTAGAGCTCAGTTTTCTAACTCACTTTCTACAAAGTCATTGTATTGGACTCTTTAGGCCTAGATCCTATTATCTTTTGGGTTTAGGAACCAAATTGTGTCCTTACAATTATTATTATTATTATTATTATTTTGTTATTGTACGACACGGGACTCCCAGACCCATCTGGGCCTTAGGCTTTGAACTCCAACTTTACAGTACAACCCATGGGCCCAACCTTCTTGTCCAAAACTGGGCTCTAAGTCTGCTGAGGCCATGGGCCCAGGCCTCATGACACTACGCCCGGCCCAAAACCCATTGAGCGAGCCATTATAATATATGTTCATTGTAGTTCATAGCCTGGGAGTTGCCCGGCAAAGTACACCTCAGACGAGAGCATGATTGCTTGGGAGCGCTGTATCCCGGTTACCCGGTATTGCTTTGGGAAGTATTGTTGCTGAACATCCCATCTGAAGTGGGGAGCCAGTTCCAATGCCACTCTCACCACATCCCACTCCCAACTAAACATCCACTTAGAAATAATAACATTGGACCTCCTCTACCACTAACCACAAGAGTAATCATAACTCACTACTAATTATTAGGCTATAAATATAAGAAGTTAAATAGGGAAATGGTTGTTGAAAGGTTCACAAAGAAACAGAGGGGAGAAAGAGCGAGAGTGTACCAGGCTAGCATAGTAATAATAGGAAGAGAAGGGGTAAGATAATTTAGAGGGGAAGGCAGTTCCATTGGGTCTCTGTATAATGAATTACCCAGAGTAGAAAATCCAAAGCCCATATCACAAGTAGATTGTGAGCTCAAGAGAGGGTTGGTCCATTGACCTAACTTTTGGCGCGCACAGTTATAATTATAATTATAATTTAATAAATTTAATAGTTAAATTTACTTGATTTTGAAAATTTGTATACTTTTTATAAAAATGTTTAAAAAAGATACCCCATTTGATGTATTTATTAATTTTGTTAAATTTAAGGAAAAAGAGATTCTATAATAAAATTACTTAATTTTAAAAGTTGAAGAATTAAATTAACACAACTATAGTTGAGGGACTATCTAATAAAAAAAAGGTGGAGGACTAACTTGAAATAATTAATAATTGTGACATCGAGTTTAAATTTTATCTAAATTATATAGTTGAATAGAATACAATCTATTCATGCGGATCTATATTGTACTAAAACAAATCATGTCCATATAAAATATACGGATTTATTGTTCAAATTGTTGCTCAAACACATGGTTTTAAAAACAGGGTCTGACTGATCGGTCCGACAATTTCAACCATGAACAGAGTACCAGTCCGGTCCGGTAAAAATGCCAAAAACTAGTTAAAACCAACTAAAATCAATCAAAAACCGAGATTTAGAGATTAATTCAGTTTTGCCTGGTCTAATTTTTAAAAGCATAGTCAAACATCTCATTTTAATTTAAAAAAGGTGTACCTACACCATAGCTGTCATTATGACTAACATGTACAAATTGACATGAAAATACAACTTGAGCAAATGTGAACGAATGAGGCTATGCAAGTGGAAACTATGCAAAGAGGGTAAATGAAACCTAAGTCAAAATGGTCCCCATCACTACTAGCCCACAAATTAAAATATAAATAAAACCCCAAATCATAGGAAAGAAACCTGGGCTAATGTACCTAAATGGCAAAGAAGAGAAAACTCTTACCTATACACACTTCACCAATTAGAATTCAGAACCATTATTTTGAACCAATCAAAGTCTCTCATCCTAAAACGCACTTCACCTTTCCCGCCACCAACTATATAAAAAATAAATAAAATATTACTAACATTTTATACTTCCCAAGTAGAAACACCTAGAAATTAATTAATTAAAATACAAAAAAAAAACAATTATTAAGGTTATAATAAGCTGCCCCGCCGTACAACGTGAGCACGTGACACTGTTTGATTCCCATTGGTAATGGTTATCAGCACAGCTATTGAGGTGTCACTTTTCTATTGGCTGGCCAAGCACGTTTGTACGATGATGTTGACATTTCGCTTTAACTAAAAAGCTTTCTTTACCTATACCTATAGATATACATGTAGATATATATATATATACATATAGATATTTTCCTTAATTCTTTGGCTTCCTTAATCTTTGCTCAACTTTTTTCTTAATTTTACCAAAACAAGATAAGAGCGAGGAATCAGAATATGTCTATTTTTATTTGTCCATGTTGAAACATTTTTGGCAATAAACTTTAGTTTTATATTCTTTCTCTTTTGGGGTTTTATGCCTTATCTTTGTTTTTGTGGGGGTAAAGAGAAGAACTTAGAAAAGAGAGAGAAAGACAGAAGGTTAATGAATAAGGAAACGGGTTCTGTGGTCTGGGTCTAAAGAGATTGATCCATAGATCCTCTTTGTTGCTACTCTCAGAAGTTAGAATCCTTCTAGGGTTTCTGAAAATTTTCCATTTTTGTTGCCACCTCCACATATGTTGTTGATATAACTGTGTTTTCTTTTCCTAAACTCTCACTGGGTCTCTGTGTTTCCAGCTCGTTCTTTGAAAATTTTCCCTCTTTTCGCTCTAAATCTTTCTGGGTTTTTGTTTTCAACAAAAAATTTCATCAAATTTTGGAACTTTCCATGTTATGGATTTTAAAAATTTTCTTTGAGCATCTGGGTTGTTAATTAGTTTTCTTCGTGAATTTCAACAAACCTGTGTATTTCTTGAGCTGAAGCATATAAGCATTTCTGGGATTTTCCACTCAAACTTGGTGAGATTTTAACTTATTTCATGTTGATCTTTCATTTGTTTTCTTCTCCAAATAGCAATTATGGTTGAGTCAAATTAAAATGAAGCAGTTTTTTAACATTTTGTGATCATTTAGAACATCATGGTGAGAGGGAAGATTCAGATGAGGCGAATCGAGAACGCGACGAGCCGGCAAGTCACTTTCTCAAAGCGTCGAAATGGGTTGCTAAAGAAGGCCTACGAGCTCTCAGTTCTTTGTGATGCTGAAGTTGCTGTGATCATCTTTTCGCAGAAAGGCAGGCTCTATGAGTTTTCAAGCACTGAGTATGTGTTTCTTTCATCACCTAAATAAATTATATAATCATATATTACAATCCTTTTTTTTTATAATGCTTCGAAGCGCTTAGTTTAAGATTTTTGTGCATTAAGAACTGTTTTATGGTTTTGGTATGATTGCGGGAGGTGGCGACAAAAAGGTCTGGGAATTCAGCAAAAACACACTATAGGTCTAGGAAATTGGAGTAGGTTTAGTGTACGAGGAACTTGGTCTTTCAGTTTTTGTTTCATAGTATGATATTGCTCTTTTAGTTCAGCAGTGTTTGTGTTTGTGTCTGAGTCGAATCTAATCTAATCTAATTTTTTGATTAGATTTTACATATATGAAACCTTTTCGGATTTGCTTATTTCTTTTGATTTCGGTACATAGTAAAGTATGAGGGGAAACAACTTTAGTGATTTCCCTTCTGATATCTTACTCTTTTGTATACATTCATCTCTTTGAGTACCTTGAAATTTTCAGAACTATATAAGTTCTTAGTGGCTTTGGTCTCTCCCTCTTTCTTCTTTATTTTCCTTTTCTGATTTTGTGCCTCTTTTCATCGTTACCGAATTTCTTCAAGTGCCTCTTTGAGTTCTCTAATCATAGCCTATTCCCCGTCAATTAGGGTTTGTTATACTTTCATTAGAAATAGGTATAGATAGACAGTTTGATTTTGGAACTTGGGTGCCACCTTTGCCATTGGTCTTTCCGGGTCAACTAGTAATGTTGGCCTTTCCTATTCGACATAAGTTTTTTCCAAGAAAAATGTGTTCCTTTGAAATTTCAACCACACTGAGGTTTTATAGTACTTTTCTCTCTTTTTCCATTTTGATAAGTTGTTGGTTTTATAGTACTTTGTGGTAGACAAGATTTAATGAGGCTTTTTGTTATGTTTGACACTTGTTGGTACTTTGTAAAGGATATTCTATGGGGACTATTGTTTTTCAATTTTTTTTTCTACTTTGTTATGATGTAGAATTTCACTAAAATAGTACCATTTCGACTCACCCCAAACCAAATATATACAACCCCACTTGTCAGATTTGTATGGGCCTACTGTACCTTATGTATCTTGTGCGTGTGTGTGTTCTGGTATTTAAAATCTGGCCACATGCTCATTGTACGTAAGTGGCTAACTAGATATATATCTGCATCAGGCAAGCAGTCCATCAAGTACTTATTCCTCTCACTTCTCTCCGAGTTGGTAGTTTCTAGGTGACGAAAAGATCAAATGAAAAAATAGAAATGAGAGCTGCAATATATAAATATTTAAGGTGTTTGCGTGCACGTGCCCATTCGATCTATTGTTTAAGATGAGTCAAGAACTCAAGATATCATGTGATGAATTGTCCCCATCTAAATCTTTGGGGACCTAAGTTGCTTTGCATTAAAAATTAAAGTTTTTGGGAGTGTGGTATGGTTTGATTTACCCCCCAACTTGAGTGAGTGAAAGAACTAATGGGATTTATTCTGACTCTATTTGACAAGTAGGCTTGAAGTTAAACACCTTGTAGCAGGACTTGGTTAAGTAAACATCAATACTTAACTCTTTTTAAACTCTGAGGATCGCTATATGGGGCTGTAGTAGCACCCTTGAATGTTGTTAATAGTTAGAATCTTGCAACCTAAATCTGGCACCCTTTGGTGCCTCTCTTGTGCTTCCTAGAGATTTGATGACTATTTCTCCATAAAATATAGGATCTACGAATTGCTTAACTCTTTTGGACACCTACTACATATTAGCTGTTATATTTTCTCAATGATTTTTAGTTCAAATGGTAACTCCTCTCAATTTAAGAGTAATAGAGAGTGAGGTCATAATGAGTTTAAGAAATTAAGACCAACCAAGTGTATATGTGACTTGCTAATGAAAAGAAAGCATTGGCTGGTATATTTGTGTGCAAATTTCTTTTTTATAATCACGTTCCATGGTCGATACTATGTCAAGAAAACAAAGTGGCTTCGAATGATTTGGAGTGATATGATCAATTATTTCATATGTGATGAAAGTCAGTAGAGAGGAGTGAGCTGTAGCCAACTTCTACAACACTTGATATAATTGGTCCTAGACAAGTCAACACAGTAGAAGTCCTAGACCGGTCAACATAGGACATAAAATCATATTAATTAGCTTGACTTTCCCAAATAATAATCAAACATTCTTGAGTTTTTAATCCACCAAACACAAGAAGAATGTGTTGTTTTCCCGTGTTTTTAACCCTTGGCTTCCATTTCTTGAGCTCTCTCAAAATATATATAGTCATGTGTCCTAATTCAGTCCCTTCCACGTGAAACTCAAAATTCTAGTTTGATTGAAATTGAACTCTTTGTGTCTAGCGAAACAAATAAATTGAGTATTGCAAACAAATAAGTTGAGTATTGCAATTTGTTGAAATTCTTACCAAACTTGTAGCATGTGGGCTAATAGATGAATGATTCAAAATTCCATTGCTTTAATTTTTAGGCTATTCACAATGTTCACCAAATAAGGATTAATAACCATCAAATTTGCCAATACCTTAAAAATCAAGGTTCTCATTCTTTTTCTTGATTGGCATTGGTAATCAACAAAGAACTTGGGGAAAGAATCAAGACTTTCTACCATAACGAAATTCAATGGCATAAATTCCTTGCAACCATGTGATATTGGAACCTGTATAGGTTTTGGGCTCACCACTAAATTTGATTTAAATGACATCATCCACCAAATTCAGCAATTGCTTCTACGTCCACCAAATTCAGCAAATGCTTTGGTATCTTCCTTGTCCACTCTAATGTCGTCCAAATGTATTCCTTCAGTTCGATTCTTACTCCCTTGGATATTTTCTCTACATTCATTAATAATACCATTGTCTTTGGTTTGTAGTTTGGACTGTTGCTAAATTATCAGATGTTTCATCCCCAATTGCTACGTCTGGTTATAGTGCTCTTATTCTCAACTATACTTGTACTTTTGGTGGATATTGAGGCTTAAGCAATTACTTTATACCGTGCCATGTGTGAAGTTGAGCTTTACATTGTTTTACTCAATACCATTGTGGTTGTTCTCATGGTTTTAAAAACTGGAACAGTCAAAGAAAAAGGGACCGGTTCCTAGTTTTTCCCGGTTCTTGATCAGTTTTCAACGGGTTTGACTGGTTTCTCCCATACTGGTTCCGGTTCCTAATTCAACCGGTTGGTCCAGTCTGAATTTTAAAACAGTGGTTGTTCCCACCTAGCAACTAGCTTCTCTCACCTTTCGTTAGGGGGACTCATGTAATTAAACGATCTGTTGACTTATGAGAATTAATTAAGACATTTGAATCTGGAGATGGTCATTGAGACTAAGCAACTCGACTTTGATGTGAAAATCCGTTTGATTTGCTTTCTCTTGCTCGTGTCTAGAATAGCCATATTATTCATCATTCCTGTATCTCTTGCCTATATTTGCCTTCAGCACTATTTCTTCAGTTCTACTATCTTCTGAAACTGTTGTGTCTATCATAATGTCCAAATCTTTTAGCATGTTCATATTTGTTATCTTGTTCATACCATCTAGTCATCTCTGCAAATTTCTCCGTATCTTCATTGCTGGAGCCTTTTATTTGTTCTCCATTTGGGTGGAGTAATAGGGTGACCGAGAGCTTTGTTGTTGTTGTGAGTCCTATTGTCAATATGATCTTGATTAGGTTTTGAGTGAGTCTAGCAGATCTAGAGGCCGCTTGGATCTCTTATAACCCTTACTAGATTTCAAGTTGGAATATTTATAATTTGAATCTCGAAAGAGTCTCATCAGTGGTCATCGAAATGGTTGTTGCACTCATTATCCATCATGTCAAGCTAGACTAACACATGATAACTACAACTCTTCTACAAACTTAGTCCTACTAGAACTTTAGGCTGCTTGGTAATGAAAGAAAAATTATCAAATATTTTATGAAACTCAACCAAACACTTGATTTTCATTTTATGGGTTGTAAGCCTATATGTACACTTGGTATACATAACCCTTTTGTATATTTCCTTGGTTACACAAAGGACTTCTCCAACATATCTTCATCATCGTTGGAATTCTCATCGTAGATTGTGGTGAATCCAAATCAACAAATGAAACTCTTTTGATGTGGTCACCCGCATCTTCAATGGCAAAATCCTCCTCCACTATGCATAGATTTGGACAACGGTTTTGAGGCTGATTTCCAACAGTTAAGGTGGCAAATTACTCTGAAAGTACATCAAATTTCTCCTCCATCAGTTGAAAGTGCTCCTCTAGTTAGGCATCGCATGCAACCTCAATGTGTTCATACACGTCATCTACAACATCATGCTCTCTCCCATGTGCTCCTCTTCCTGCCATGATAAGACTTGACCTTTCTTTGATACCAACTAATACAGCGTAGTGTGGCCCTACTACCAATTGATGTAGCGTAGTCGTAGCATCTCTTTGATACCAATTGATGCAGTGTAGTGTGCCTCTTATGCTAATTGATGTAGCGTAAACGTGTAAAAGTGGAATCTATAATACATTAACTACAACCCTTCTACATTAATGATTCTATTTCTACGTGTATGTGCTACATCAATTGGTAGCAAGGCCACACTATGCTACATCAAATAAAAACAGATGTGGGATGGTATTGTAGAATGGGTTGTAGCCAACTTCTACAAACTGGGAAATAACCCTAGATTTCACTCGAAAACCTTGAACCAAGAAAAAATATTCACAAATATTTATATTGATAATCTAAATATTTTATAATAAGATTCTAATAATATATCATGGTGAGCAGGCTTTGCATCCTTAATTATATTAGAAATCCTTAACTAATCAACCTAGGAAATGCAATCATATTAATTAATTCAATGTTTTGAATCGTTTGATATCAAAGTCAAATATTTATGAGTCTTAAACTTAAGAAGTACGAATACTTTGAAACCCTTGACATGTCCATTTTGACAAGTGTTCAAAGTCGAACATGATGGGAATACTTTTTGTTTGTTTGTTTAGACCCCTATAAACTCAGATTGTTTAACCTAATTAATTAACCAAGTTGATACTTAGATTTATTATTCAGATCTAGGTTAAATACATACAATCATATCACACAGTGCAGAAAAGTAAAAGAGACAAGCGATATGATTATCCACCAAAATCAATGAAATCAACAGTTTCAAGGTAAAAAACCTGGGGAGAATTTAACCTAATCTATCCTTAAGGCAAACAAATTCACTATGATAGAATGAAAGTTTTACAATAGATTTTCTCCCTAAAATCTAAAGCTACCTTTTGTAGTATTTACTTACACGACCGCGTGCAGTTTCGAATCCACAGACTCTTCTATCTGAATTTGCTAAACACAAACACTCACGTTTGTGAATTTGAGATTCCACTCAAAGGTTTTTGATCACCGTCAGTAGTTGATCTTTATGCAACAACTTGTCTCCACTAGTTCTTGATAGTAGATCTAGCTTCTAGTAGATGCTTATTGAGTTAGAAGGTTACAGAATCCTCACAAATTTTACAGGAATAACTCATTAGACTTCCAAGAACTACTGAAACGTATTTAGGGTTTTCCTTTTATACTAGGTAGTGTAGGACTGAAACCCTAAACGTTTTTGTGGGCTTTGGGCCTAATTTAAAATTTGAAGAATATGACTTTCGATTGGTCGAGCTTCACAGATTCTGAATTCTTCTTTCTACAGCTTGACTGTTCTTAAATTTTGACTTGAACAAACTTGAGCAATGTCTAACACCTAATCTAGACATGTTTTTGTTCTTGGTTTACCAACATACATAAATTTAGAATCTAAACATTTATCCTAAATATTTAAAACTTAACACTTTTGCATGCATATCCTTACTATTTTGGGAGGAAAAAAAAATTATTTTATTGAAAAGGAATTCCGTTAATTTTATGTCTTTAAAGATTTTGATAATTATTTATTTGGAAACTTATAAATAAACATAAAATATGCTTATAAATAAATAAAATATACCTTAATTAATTGTTGTAAGCAAAAACTCTATAATTACTATTGAACATGCATTGGGAGCCTTAAAAAGAATATGTTAAAGGTATTGGGTAACAAACAATTCTTCTATTGCCTAAAACTAACGCCTAAGAGAATCATTGATTTGCAGATCCCATCCAAATATTTTCTTTCGTCTTAAAGAAAAAAAGGGGGGAGAAACTCGAAGAGGATTCTTAATAATAAGCAAGAAAGTTGGAAAGAGCATGATCAAGGCTTTATACTAGCCTGTGTGGTTTTGATGGGATTAGATGGTATAAGTATGTGTTAAATCCCACATTGAACATGTAATAGGTAGATTTTGGTTATATAATCGATTACTTAGGAGTCCGTCCTAATTGTAATTTGGTTATTCATTTTGTGTATAATGTGAATGTGATATAACATCCTAACATTACCGTAGATATTTGGATTTTGTCTACCATCACCTTTGTTATTTGTTTACATATCATTAGATCACACCATTAAAAAAAAGTATATTATTTTAAAAATACGGCATAAATAACAAAAGTGAGAGGAAAAGAAGAAGAAGAAGAAAGTAAATAGACACACTCTATGGTCTATGGTTTTGGGTCTTTTTGGAGTTTCTTGGGTTATGCCACACTCTGTTTTGGGGCTGCTGCAGTGTTGGCAAGGCAGCTTTGGTCGTCATCGAAATGGTTTTATTTGGTCTATCATTCCTCATTGCTTATTGTGGTGCCTTTGGAGGGAGAGGAATAGTAGATGTTTTGAAAATTCTGAGAGATCTATTCCAAACCTCAAGCTTCTCTTTTTTAGAACTTTAAGGGATTGGTTATTTGCTTTGCAAAATAAATCTTTCCCTTCTTTTATTGTTTTCCTAGACTCTTGCAATTTTTGTATTTGATTTCCTTTCCCTTGTTCACTTCCGGTGCACTTGGGTGTTCCTTTTTTATCAATATATCTTATTACTTATCAAAAAAAAAAAAAAAACAGGTAAATTTTGAATTTGAAAGAAAAATTCAGAACTAAAAGAACAATTTTATTTGTTATCTCTTTTATTATATTTAAATTTAGCAGCATACTTGTGTTATTCTAATATAATTTTATAAAAAAATCAAATAAGTAAGCATTTAATATATAGTACCCCCCCGCCCCCAATTTAAGCTATTTTTTCAATTAATATAATTAACAAAGAAGGGAACTTTGTTTAATATATTCTTTATTACTTACATAGCCAAAAATATATAGCAAAATAATGAAAAGAGCATTTAACATATAGTATTTTTTTTCCCCAACTTTGAGCTATGTTTTCAATTAAAATAATTAATAAAGAAGGGATTTTGTTTAGTATATTCTTTTATTACTCACATTATGAAAATTACTTATTGTCTCATATTAGTATAATTTAAAATGATTTTATTTTTATTTACTAATCTTGTTTACATGCATATATATATATATATATATAGACAATAAGATCATTCAAAATACCATAGAAATCTTTAAAATGTTGATATTTAATATGAAAATTCACGTTTAGACCCCTGTAATGGCTTTCTACCATTTATCAATATCAAGTTCTATGTACTAAATTGATTTCAATTACTATATGAATAAAATAGTAAAATCAATCTCAACAAGAACAATCGCACACAGAAGATGAGAAATTATTCGTAAAGTGGAAAAACCTAAGAAGAAAAACACTCCGGAGCCTAGCCTAGCTCATCAAATCTACTATGTAGAAGTTGCGATACAACCAAACTTGCAAGAGCTACAATACATGTAATTTGCCTTGCATATAATCTCCTAGCTCTTGCTCTAATTGATCTTCAAGCCTTTGTCTTCATAATGATTCAAAGCTGTAAGTCGAGACCTGTTGGTTGCCAAACCGATCTCTCGGTTACTTCAAGGTCATTTGAAGATTTTTGATGTCTCTATGAGTTCAAGACTACACTCCAATAACATAAGTGATGATCTTGTACTTGGGGGACAAAATCTCCTCTTAAGGTATAGGGTTGGAAGACAAATCTAGGTATATAGGATTTATCTTTAGGTTCCAGTAGCCGTTTTGCTTCTTTGGAGATTAGGGTTAATAAGCGTTTATATATAAGTAGGGTTTTGGATAGATTTTGTCACAAAACTAACTCTTAAAGCAAATCTCAAATTTTCCCATAATAGGATTTTTGTCGAGACTCTACCTAGAGTTTCTGCCTAGATCTCGCATGACCGGGAATTTCAATATTGCTCAACCAAGATTGAACTTTGCTTGATTAAAACTTACTTTGATGCACAATGAACTGAAGCTCAACTTTAGCCTTCATTACCCATTGTGGCAATACAAAATAAAACCCAATAATTACAAAAAAGATTTGTCTTGGAATTAGCCAACATCTAAAAATCCTAACAAATTCTCCATTGGGCAATTTCATGACAAAAAAACCCTAATACAGATTCGAATACTAAAGCATAAGTTATGAAACACATACCAAACTAACTTATGCTAAACTAGGGAGTAGAGATCGAGTTGATAAACTCTTACAAAGTACTTGTCTTTCCTGAAAACATGGGACAAAAACATTAAACGCATCTAGTATAAAAACAATATCGATCAAGTAAATCACTACATATTAAAAATGAAAACCACAGACGTGGCCATATATATCTATGGTCATCATGCCTGTGATGGGATTGACTATCTGAACATGTAAACAACAATTAACACTTAGTGCAAAGTATCTAGTAATTCAACTGACACCTCCTGGTGTTTCTAACAAAGACATCAGGATTAAAATTTTTTTTTTTTTGATAAGTAATAAGATATATTGATATCAAAAAAGAAACACCCTAGTACACAGGAAGTGAACAAGGGGACAACAAATCAAAAAAAAAAAAAAAATTGCAAGAATCTAGGAAATCAATAAAAGAAGGGAATGATTGGTTTTGCAAAGCAAACAACCAACCCAACAAAGTTCTAAAAAAGAAAAGCTTGAGGTCCAGAATAAATCTCTCAATATCTTCAAAACAACGACTATTTCTCTCCCTCCAAAGACACCACATTAAGCCATAAGGAATGATGGATCATATATAACCATTTCGATGATGACCAAAGCTGCCTTGCCAACACCCTAACAGCCCCAAAACAGTATGCAGCATAACCCAAGATACTCAAAATAAACCCAAAACCATAGACCATAGATCCATAGCAACGGGACAGTGAAGGAAGAGATGGCCAACCGATTCACCGTTACTCTTGCACATGTAGCACCAATCCAAATCCACACCTTCCATTTTTGCAAATTATCAATTGTCAAGCATTTCCCTAAGGTAGCAGACCATACAAAGAAAGCTACTCTAGAGGGAATCTTTTGCTTCCAAATACTTCTCCAAGGAAAACTGAAGATAGTAGGACCAGCTAAAATTCTATAATAATCTTTCACCTAGAACCCCTTATCTTTGCTAGGAATCCAACACATCTTATCCTCACCAAACCCCCTTATTAAAGAACCGTATATGGTTTCTATGAAGCTTGACAAAGCCTCTAATTCCCGAACATGCACACCCATAAAGAAGCTCACATCCCAAAAAAGGACTCCATTGGAGGATTTCAAAAGCTCAGCCACACTAGCCTCCTTATTTCTGCAAAATTTGAATAGGTTAGGGTAGCTAACTGCAAGAGGTGTCTCTCCACACCAATGGTCTTGCCAAAACTTCACCCTGGACCCGTCACCAATATCATATAGAATATGGCGTGAGAAAGAAGACCATCTCTAACTGATACTCTTCCATAAACCAACATCGTAAGGACCATTAACAGATCTGGTACACCATCCCCCCCATAGACATCCATATTTCAACTCTATCACTTGTCTCCAAAGGGCATCCTTCTCAATCCCAAATCTCCATAACCACTTCCCTAGTAGAGCTATATTGAAAAGTCTTATCTTCCTTATCCCTAATCCACCCGAAGAAATAGGAGCGCATACAATAGCCCATTTAACCAAATGAATTTTAGGTTCATCACCAAACCGCCCCATAAGAAATTCCGCTAGAGCTTCTCAATTCAATTAGCCACACTAGCAGGTATAGGAAATAGAGATAGAAAGTAAGTGGGTAAATTAGAAAGGGTGTTTTTGATTAGAGTGACTCTACCTCCTTTTGATAAATACAAGCGTTTCCAACCTACCAATTTCCTTTCCATTTTCTCCAAAATCGGATTCCATATAGTTTTATCCTTGAAATTAGCACCCAAAGGAAGATCCAGATATTTCATTGGCAGAGAGCCTTGCTCGCAGCCAAGGACATTTTGCAATAAGTCAATATTATGCACTACTCCAACCAAAACCAATTTAGACTTGCCCAGATTAATCTTTAGCCTCGACATTGCCTCAAACCACATAAGAATCATACGGAGAATCAAAATCTGGTCTTGATCAACATCACAAAAAATAAGAGTGTCATTCGCAAAAAGGAGAGTAGACACTGCCAAGGATCTTCCCTCCGAGTTACCCACACTAAATCTTGACAAGCGGCCTTCATGAACTGCTTTATCCAACATTCTTCCCAGAGCTTCCATCACCAACACAAACAACAAAAGGAGACAACGTGTCACCTTGTCTCAAACCTCTAGAGCTACCAAAAAACCCATGAGGAGAGCCATTAATCAAGATAGAGAAGCGGACAGTAGATAGGCAAAAGAAAATCCATTGTCTCCACTTGGCTGAGAACCCACTTCTTTCTAACATTTGCAAAAGAAAACTCCAATTTACATGGTCAAAAGCCTTCTCAACATCCAGTTTACAAATCAGCCTCAGCACCCCAAACTTCAATCTATTGTCAAGACATTCATTAGCAATAAGAACATGGTCAAGGATCTGTCTATCCCTCACAAAAGCAATCTGAGATGTTGAGATTATATCCCCCATAACTATGCGAAGTCGGTTAGCCAAGACTTTAACAATAATTTTATAGACCCCCCCAACAAGACTAATGGGCTGGAAATCCCTAATCTCCTTTGAAACACATCAGGATTAAAATATTAGAAAGGACAAGTAAGTCAAAGGGTCTCTTAGGGTTCATATGACAATAGCCATGACAATCATGAAATGCTTTAGCAGTGTTGGCATTTCTAAATCTATTCTCATCAAAATGGGAGGTCGTTGCCAATTTTCCATAGAAATTTTAGGAACGTAACCAAATACTTAAAAATATTTTCACTTGAAATTATTTTACGATCAAAAAATATTTTTCTGTCAAACCAAACATGCCTTATTTCATTATTTTTGTTTTGTTATCGTGAGTTAGGGGTGTCCATACCTAACTGGAGATTGACGGATTGATGAAACTGCCCAATGTCTACCCGTAGCCCGCTCGATCCAATGCTCCAGTTAGTCAGTTGTGGTTCTCGCCTCCAAGAACCAACGTTAGCAAGTCAAGTAATGGGTTTCCTTCTCCAAAACCTGAGCCACCCGACTTGGCTGACAATATACAAGAGCTTTGGCTAGATCTTGCCAAATCAAGATTTGATATGGTGAGATCTAGCTAGATTCAGTCAAATCCCAGTCAAATTTTGGTGACTTTTTGCCTAAATTGGGCGAGTTTTAGCTGAATCTGGCGACCTCCACCGATGAGTGAACCAAGCGACATTCACTTGAGCGCAAAACTGACTCAAGTTGTTGATATTGACTGGTAATTGTGGGTCTCTTTGCCTACCAACCGATGTGAGCGGGTTGGGTTCGAGTTGAGTCCAAAACCGAACCGACCCAACCTGTGAACATGCCTATCGTGAGTGTTCAAAGCACTTCAAGTATATGACTTTTCATCATTTGGTTTCTTGATAGTGAACAAACTTTAATTTACTATATGAATGAAAAATTTTGAATATTTTTTTTTGTCTGAACAAAATTTTTGATTGCCCTAATAAATTCAAAACTTGTAGATTTTGTCAAGAGTATTATAGTTGAATTGACACTTCTTGGTATTTCTAATAGTGACATCCAAGATTCAAATCTCGTCTCCCCATTATAACTATCAAATTTATTTATTTTTTTAAAAAAGTTTTCAATAAAATTATACTTATCTATAAAAAAAAAAAAAAATTGACAAGCTATTCCATCCTGCATTTCACATTCGTTTTTACTTATTATGGATGATGCGAGTGCTCAACCACAGTAATTTTGGATTAACTATAAATCAAATGGTTCGCTAACTTTTCAGGTCGTTAGTCATTATTGGTATAAATTGCAGATTTTTACCTTTTGCCTTTTCGTTTAAAAAACAAAAATTGGAACAGTCATTCATAAATTTTTTTTTTTTTTTGATAAGTAATAAAGATTCATTGATATTAAAAAGAGAGAGACACCCAAGTACACAGGGAGTATACAGGGGTGAACATATCAAAAACAAACATTACAAAAATCAAGTAAATCCAAAATAGACGAAAAAGGATGGTTTCTCCACACAGAGAACTAGTCCAATAAAGTTCTAAAAAATAGAAGCTTGAGGTCAGACATGGAACGCTCACTGTCTTCAAAACACCTACTATTTCTCTCATTTCAAATATATCACATCAAACAATGAGGAACAACCATCCATATATCTCCATTGCGATGGCGACCAAATTGACCTTGCTAGTAAGTAAATAGCTCAACAACAGACATTGGCATAACCCAATAAACTCCAAATAAACCAAACACCATATCCCACAACTCCAAAGCAACCAGACAATGAAGGAATAGATGGTCAACAGTTTCACAATTACACTTGCACATGTAACACCAATCCAAAATGCAAACCTTTCTTTTCCTTAAATTGTCAATTGTTAGACATTTCCCCAAGGCAACAGTCCATACAAAGAAAGCCACTCTAGAGGGAATCTTCTGCTTCCAAATGCTTTTCCAAGGGAAAAATTGCTCGCTATGGCCAACTAGAAGATGGTAGTATGCACTAACTGTGAACCCCTTACTCTTACAAGGCGGCCAACATCTCTTATCCTCCCAAATCCCCCTTACAAGAGTTCAATAAATGGTATTGATGCAGCTCCTGAAAGCTTCCAATTCCCTATTATGCACATCCCTACAAAAATGTATCTCCCAATGGAGGACTCCATTGGTGTACCTCATAAGATCCGCCACACTTGCCTCTTTTCTACGATAAATCCTAAATAATTCAAGATAGCAGTCAACGAGAGAAGAAGATCCACACCAACTATCTAGCCAAAATTGCACTTTTGATCCATCTCCAATTTCATACAGAATAAACCGAGATAAAGAGTGCCACCCCCTTCTAATATTTTTCCACAAACTGACTCCATGTGGAGCAAAGGAAGAGCTAGAACACTAACCACCCCAATCACAACCATACTTCACCTCAATCACTTGACGCCATAGAGCATCCCTTTCTTGCCCAAATCTCCATAACCACTTCCCTAAAAAAGCTACATTGAAAGTTCTCAAGTTCCTAATCCCCAGCCCACCTGAAGCAAGCGGAGTACACACCGTAGACCAATCAACCAGATGAAATTGGGCTCATCTCCTAGGCCACCCCACAGAAAGTCCCGCTGAAGTCTAGCAATTTGGTTGGCCACTGAAGCAAGAATAGGGAATAAAGAAAGAAAGTAGGAAGATTTGAGAGAGTGTTTTTAATTAAAGTGACTCTACCTCCCTTGGATAAATATAATTTTTTCCAACTTGCTAATTTTATTTCCATCTTCTCTAGAATTGGGGAACAGTCATTCATAAATCATCGGAATATATGTAACGCAGATATGTAGAGGAGGGGATATCCAATCATCAAATAATGATCTCAATTCTCAAGAACAGATTTTCAATTAAAATATTTTCATCAGTCTTAGCTATAGGGTCCACACAAGAACAAAGTGTGTTGCATTTGAAGCTATGCTACTCTGGTGTTTGTTTCCAAATATTCTACATGAAACTTACTTATTTTGTTTTGTCCTGTAAGCTTCTCATCATTTGTCTTAACAAATAGAGCTTATAAGAGCATCAGCATTATCTGTTGCAAAAAAAAAAAAAATAAATAAATAAGTAGCTATTTTCACACATCAAATCTTACTTTTACTACTTTAATATAACATTAATTTGATAAGAGCCTAAACTAGTATTTATAAACTTCATAGTTTTCAGCTTACTCTGAGCTATCTGATTTCATGTCAAAATTTTATATTATATTTATCGGTAGGTCTACTTTTTAATTTGGTCATCAAAATAATAGGCTGTGAAACAAAAACATCTCCATAGTTCCTTTCAGTATTCTCTAGTTTTCTTCATATTCTGATAAACACTCCCCATATATTGGGGTATAGACATCGATTATAAGTGGAGATTGGAGAATATGTAAACTTTCTAGTATCATAATAAACTATCACTTATTCTAAATAATAATAATAATAATAATTCTAACCTACACCACATATATGTAGATTACATTTGTTTAATTTAGGCCTTGTACAGGTTTCAAAAAAAAAATTTAGGCCTTGTACCCAAGATATCAACCTCTACAGTTCTTGCAGTCTGCAGTCTAAACTTTATGTTAATATTGTGGCTAGTAAGATGAAAGAAAAGAAAGTTATGCTCTCTCTCTCTCTCTCTCTCTCTCTCTCTCTCTCTATACTAATTTATGGAATTTCACACGTATTTTAAGAACTCACCTTGATTCTTGAGTCCATTTCCTTTCAGTTTCTTACCTTTTTCTTCTTTAATAATTCAAACCTGTTAATTAAAATTTTCCCTGGAATTCTCTACTTGGTTTTTTATTCTTTTACATATTCAAGAGGCTTTGCACTCTAATGAATGGAAAGGAAATGGTCTAATTGAAGACATTTTTGACTTTTGGTTGAGATCATAAAATTCTACCACATAAGATTTCAAGACCTTACAATTTTACAATTCATTATATATATATATAATGAATATTAAATTATATTCTATATTTAATCCTTCATTAAAAAAATTTTGCATTATATTTTCTTTAAAATAGGAGAATAGATAGTTTCATATAGAAAAACAATCATAATAAATACCTATTAATAACAACTGTAATTAACAACTTTCATACTCGAATAAAAATTAACAAAGAGAAAAATCATATTTTGTTGTACTTTTTCATGCATTGTATAGGATACTAACTAGTCAAATATAGAACGAAGTCCCTTTTTTAATGAGAATATAATACGTGATGGTTAAGATTTTCAATTGTATGTAAAAGGAATTAAGAGTCCAAGTGTTTTCTTATTTACCATAGGTTGAAAAAGGGGAATTGTGATTATACTAAATTTTTTTTTTTTTTGAAATGTCCTATTTTAAACACATCAGACCTGATTTTGCGTCAAATGATAGCAAGTCCATCCAAATATATATATATATATATATATATTTTTTTTTTTTTCTGTCCTGTCATAAATCATTTATTTTTGGATAAATTACTTTTTAAAGTTTTGGGTATTGTATTTCATTTAAATCTTAAACTTTTAAAATGTTTTATTTAAATCTCAAAGTTTTTAAAAACATTTTTTTCAAACCTTATAATTTTTTTTAATATGATAATTTGATAATGGGGAAAAGGGATATTTGAATCCTGGATGTCTTTTTTGAAAATACCAAGAGATGCCAACTAGTTGAGCTACAAAGCTCTTAGCATAGATAAGTTTATTTAAATCTTAGAGTTTTGGATAAGTCTCATTTAAACCAGTTAGTCATGTAATGTTTAATCGTGTTAACTGTCAACATAAAAAAAATGTGATAGAAGGTTTAAATGAAACATTTTGAAATTTTAAGGTTTAAATGAACCCGACCAAAAATTTTAAGATTTAAAAAGTAGTGTAAACTTATTTTTTTTTCCTTCCTTCTTAGTATGTGATGATACGCGTAAGGTTCATGCAGATTTCTATTTCCTTTTACAAAACAGTGAGAGCTTGAGGTATTTTCATTTGATTTGATTTCTTGCCGTTCTTCTTGTTTATGCTCATACTTATGCATATGCATCTACTACTTTACCATGTAAAGTACTTGTTGTGAAAGACTTATAATTTTCCCCTTATCTGTTACTATTATTATTATTATTAAATTTCGTATTATTATTACATTTTAAGTATGTGGTGAAAGTGTTAAAAATTGTTCAGAGCCAATGCAAAGGAAAAACTAGATCAAAAAGCCCTAGTTTAGGGCAAGTGCCGATCAACATTCAGGGGAGGCCAATCGGCATTTGCTTTTGCATTTCAAGTGCGGATGGGCACTCACATTTGGTTGCTTTTGAATTTGTGAGGCATCTCCCACTAATTCCCATAAACAAGATTCAACTCGTAGGTATCCGCTCTGTTTGACATGACTTTAGGGGATGCACATGATTAGGATTGTTATGAGTTTAAGCTATGGGCAAAACAGTAATATTATTGTACTCTTTTATATATAAATAATATTTTATGTATTAGGGTTGATTTATCAAACCCTAAACACTTTCACCTTTGTCAATATGGTATCAGAGCACCCAACCTAACACTGCCGTTAACCCTCTGACAGCCACCCATCACTATCGTTGCCGCCACCGAAAACCATAATAGTTGCCTCCAATTACCTCGCTAGCTCTCCGGTGACCTCACTAACTCTTCGACAGGACTGATGATCTTTGACGACATTGATATAGTGGCTGGAGGAGCTGCCCAATGCTAATGATTCTCTCTCGGGTCTCGCGACACTAGATCAACGTCGCTTGACTGTGAGAGAGGCATGGTTTTACTTGCCCTCCTCCGGTGAACCTTCCTAAATTTGCTAAGTGGAGAGCATAGATGCACATATTAGGAGTTGCTTGTGGAATAGCATGGAATCTAAGATCAGTCGTAGTTTAGTTTTCTTACCAACCGCTAAACTTGTTTGGAAACAGGCCAAGGAACTTTACTCTGGTGTTAACAATTTAAAGCGGTTTTATGATCTTCATCAAAATTATTTCTCCTTAAGTTTGAGTGATTTGTCTTTGGAGGACTATTATAACAAATTTAAGGGTGTATGTAAAGAACTCAATATTTATCTTCCCATCTCCTTTGATGTTAATACTATGAAGAAACAACGAGATTATATGCATGTTGCTTGCTTCCTCTCTAGATTGCCTAAAAGTTTGAATCCGGTAAAATCACAAATTTTAGCTAGTCCAGACCTCCCTTCATTGAGTGAAGTTTTTGGTAGACTTCAACAGGCTGCATTATCTGACTCTAGTATTGCCCTTTTCTCTTCTTCTAGTACTGATGCATTACCTTTTGGTGATAAATTTGCCTTTGCCACTTATATGGGGAGTAATAGATGTGGTCCTAAAAGTCAAGGTCGTGAGGGTTGAGGTCGTGGAGGTCGTGACTACGGGGGCCGTGGTAGTGAACAAGGGGGTCGTGGTAGAGGACATGATCTTCGTAAGTGCACTTATTGTCATGGTGAGAATCATACAGTAGACTTTTGTTGAGAGTTGTATAGTAAACCCTCGGCTCACCAAGCTAGTTTTCAAGTTGAAGAACCGCATTCACAGTCACTTCCACCAACATCCAGAGTGGTCTCTATTCCTGAGGAAGAGGATAATCGCCTCCTGTCTCTGCATTCCAACTCTGTTGGGTCTAATTCTACAGCTACTTTGGCTCAACAAGGTACTTCCACCGCTTTTCTTGCCACTTAGGAGGGTCATTGACTCAGGTGCTACTGATCATATGATAGGTACCTCAGGCTTACTCTCTAACCTTGAGCAATCTAGTAGTCTTCGCAATGTTACATTGGCAGATGGCTCAGCCACTACAGTTTTTGGTTTGGGCATTGCCAATCTTAATCCTAATCTTTTGTCAATTAGTAAGCTTACTAAACTTTTGAATTGCGCTACCATTTTTTTATCCACTCCTTGTATCTTTCAGGATCTTAAGATGGGAAAGATAATTGGTGGAAGGCATGAAGCCAGTGGATTTTATTACTTGGATTAGCGTGGTTCTTCCAGTTTAGTGGCTTCTCATTTGTCTATCTCACCTCTTCAACATTATTGTCGCCTTTGTGATGCATCTCTCTAGAATTTGAAGTTGTTAGTCCTGTCGTGTCATCAAATTGAGTCCTGACAATGTGAAACATGTTAGTTAGGTAAACACCATAGGGTGCCTTTTGCTTCTAGGTGTGAGTCATATTAGTAGTCATTTTCATTTAGTTCATTATGATATTTGGGGTCCAATAAACACTCTCATTGTTGGGATTTAGATATTGTCACTTTTGTTGATGATTACTCTAGAGTCACCTATCTTTATCTTATGAAAGAAAGGTCCAAATTGTACTCAATTTTCAAATAATTTTATATGGAAATAAAGACTCAGTTTAATGCTTCACATCGTATTTTTCGATCTTGTTGGGAAATTTAGACCCTGGTTGATAGAATTAACAATTTTTAAACCCAAGTTGTTAATTAGATTTATTATGAATAAAACTTGTTAAAACAAATAAACATCAGTATAATGTCAAAATTATGCAACGGAAAAATAAATAAGACAAGATATGATGATCCAGGAAAACCAATGAAACAAACTAGTTTCACAGTAAAAACACTTGGGGGGAAAACTTCCCGAAAAGCAATTCATTATAGTAAAATGAAGTTTCAGATCTAGTACAAAACCTTTGTCCCTAGATTCTACAATTCTCGTAGATAAACTCACAGCAGAAACCTTCTACCGCTTCAGAACCTCTGAACTCTTCAATATATGAACGCCACCCTTTTTGCATGGATCCCAGTACGTGACTAACACACCAACTAGAAAAGGTTGTTGACGCAAAGTTCTTCACTTCATCACCAATGAAGATCAAGAAGCACTTGGTTACAAAACCCTAAGTCGCAAAGACGTAGTAGCTTCTTTCAGAGAGAATAAGGCATTGGTCACCTTTTGCATATGTTCTCCCTGTATTCTCTTATATGACGGCCTCTAAAATAAGCCTTATATATGTCTAGGGTTGTAAGAAAAGAAACCCTACACATGCATGTCAGCATGGGCTGAAAATCAGATATGGAAATCTAAATTTTGTAATTCTCGATCGATCGAGGAGGTGTCGAGAAGGTGTCTAGGGGATAGAAATTTGCTTGATCGATCGACCTAGCTATCGAGAGGTGTCGAGATTGCGATAAGAAGCAACTGAAGAGCTCGACAAATAAGCCAAGTGTCAAGAGGTGTCGAGAAGCTATCGAGTTTTAAAATTCAGCACTTTCTCACTTGATTCTTGGACAGACTTGCATGACTTTACCACTTGAACTTAAAACAAGGTTTCTTGAAGTATTAAACATATCTTAGATCTATCCAAATACAAGTAAAGTGCATTTTGTCAAAAGATTAGCCAAATAGTGACATATGTTCCTAACAAGTGAATTACATATGTCCTAACAATCTCCCCCTTTGGCAATCCGTGACAAAACCACAACAAACAAATGAACATATGAAAGAAGTCATAAATCACTCAACTCATATTCACTTGTTGAATACAATAAAATCTATCATAGCACAAACTCTTCAAAAACTTTGCAAGAAGAGAGTTTATGACAAGTAGACTTTGACAACCTGTATTTCTGAAACACTTTAAACAAATCACATTAAGGCATCTTTGTGTGAAACAGAAATAATAGATTGCATACAAGTATAAGAAGCATGTGTAAAAAAAAAAAAAAAAAAAAAAGACACATGTATGGGTAGGTGAACGAAAAACATACATCAACATATAAAGAAGAAAAAGTACAATGTATGTAAACATGGTCACAAGACCAATGTACTAGAAGAAGGAGGTAAGCACTTCCCCTAACAAGATGAAACACATCTCCTCCTAACAGAGGCATGTATTTCTCCTCCTAACATGTAGAATCTAAAAAAACCCACAAAGTCTCCACAATGTCTCCTCCTTTTTGTCATGATTGACAAAGAGTACAAGAAGCTAGAAAGCTTCACCCGAGAGACATAAAAATGATCATGGATGATCAATGGGGCACAAGAAATCCATATAAATGCATGAATGTAATGAAACAAGATGTTATGGATAACAAGATAATAGAAGAATGCAAAACATGTGAAAAACAAATCACTTAACAAGAAAAAAGTTATGCACATAGATCCCAAAACACACATATACACTAAACAAATCTAACCAATTTTATATTTCAAAAATAAGTTAAGACAGTTTAGCGAGCATACATTAACACATGTAAACCTTGTGATGACCAAATCACATTGTACATGCATATGTATCAAGAGTAGCAAAGAATATTGCGTGTTGTGTGTGAAAAACATTACAAGATTGCATAAGTGTCAACTAGTTATGACGATTTGAGATATGAGAAAATTACTTTAACTCACA
Source organism: Quercus lobata (assembly GCF_001633185.2). NCBI lineage: Eukaryota > Viridiplantae > Streptophyta > Magnoliopsida > Fagales > Fagaceae > Quercus > Quercus lobata. The sequence continues at coordinate 15,231,417 of NC_044912.1, read as the reverse complement.
CACAATCATAACTGTTTGATAGGGACTATCACTTTCAAGGTATATCCTATAACTCTCATATCTCCTAGAATACACGCTTGTAATCATTTATAAAGCATTTTGATTTTTTTATTTTTTATTTTTCTTTGCATATTTTTCTTTTTAAGCAAATCATGCATGAGCATATAAAAGATAGAAAAGAAATACCCAATTATGTTAAGCATTTAACATTCCAATTTTGCTATGCCGAAGCACACAAATGTCATTGAGATCACACTTTTGCTATGCTGAAGCATACAAATGTCATTTCATAATTGGCGGGTAACAGTGGTGAGATGGTTATTTATGCCTTTCTTTTAGGATTTTTTAGTCATTCCCGTAAAAAAAAATGATACGAGTGTAAGTATAAGGGATAACTTAATCTTACTCATCACAGACAAGAGCCACAAAGCTCATTTGCTTAGTTGTGCATAGAAATGCTTATTTAAGCTACAAAATATACAAAATTTAGAAAACTTTGTTTCAATGGCCATTCAAAGTACACAAGTACCAATGTATACAAACACACACTGTTTTTGTATTTTTATGATTTTTTTTTAAAATTTTAAAAACAAAACAAAATAAAAACTAAACAACCAAACAAAAACAAACAAACAACATGAAAGTATGAATGAAAGATGCATATGCATGAAGGCATGATAGAAATGTGCAGATGTATGAAAGCATGATTCCAAAAGCAGATAAGAAATCAAGTAAAGAGAGTCCTACTTTAGATAGAAAGAATTAAAGCAGAGGACAAATAGAAAAGACAATTAAGTCTTAAGCTCTTTTCTCACCCACACAGCACGAGTCTTTGGCCATGAAGATGAAAAGACACATGTTCTAGTATGTCTACTAAAGGACATAGAAGAATTAAAATTCTCCTGAAAGTGAGTTAAAAAGTCCAAAACTTTTAATAACTCTCCAAACAAATGTGTAGGTCCTTGAGAGGAAGCCCGTGACCGTTTGGACAATTGCTTATAAGAATACAACTTAAAGCAATTTAGACGAATGTGTCCAGAAACACCACAATGGTGAAAAACATGATGTCTAACAAAGGATTTAGAATTAGCCAAAATAGTTTTGGATTTCATACCTTTATCACCTATCTCAAATTGTGGCACAAAGACAGTCCTTGATCTAGAAGCCGTGGAAGAGGAGGGAGGAAACAATATATCCTAAGTCAGTCTTATCAGAACTAGGTTTTTGAGCACTCAATACTTCATCAATCTTTGCACTAGATATCCTCTCTATTTGAGTTCTAGCTTGACTAAGCTCAACCTCGAGATTCTTGATCTTTTCTTCTAATGAGATGTTCTCCATAACAAGAGTCTCAACTAACCTTGTAGTCTCATTTTGTTTGACTAACAAATCAGTTTTTTCAGTTTTTACCTCATTAAGCTCTTTTCTACAAAGATGAGAAGTCTTCTTAGATTTTATAAATTTAGTGCATAGCTTATTATAGGCTTCCTGAAGGGTCATCTTCTTGGGTACTTCATCATTAGAAGAATTCTCGTTGTCACTAGCACTCTCCATAATCACCTTATCAGTTGAGGCAGCAAAGGCCATAACGTGACTATATTCACCCACATACTCATCAGAAGAGTTATTCTCAGTATCATTCCAGGTAGCAATCAACCCTTTATCTTTTGACTCCTTGGTCTTTTCCTTTATGAGGTAGTTTGGGCAATTTATCCTCATATGATCAAAACCTTTGCACTCGTGGCATTGGATGAGGGGTTTCTCATTTTTGCCATTCCTTGAGGATTTAGATTTCCTAGGAGGTTTGCCCTTATCCTTTTTCCTAAATTGAAGAAGCTTGATAATCTCATCAGTTATGAAAGTTAGATCCTCATCCTCATCTTCATCTTTAGAGTCCTCAATCTCTTCCTCTATACCATTAAGAGCCAAGTTTTTACTCTTTCCACCTTTTCTCATTGAGCCTAATCTCATCTCATAGGTTTGAAGGTTCCCTACAAGCTCAGTCAAAGGAAGTTGATCAATGTCCTTCACTTCCTCAATGGCAATGATCTTGGTATGGAATCTTTCAGGTAAGGATCTAAGGATTTTGCTAACAATTTTGGATTCTGCAATAGATTCTCCAAGATTGAAAGCAGAATTCACAATATCCTTGAGTTTAGCATAGAACTCATCAAAGGTTTCATCCTCCTCCATCCTTATTTCTTCAAAACTACTAGTGAGTCTTTCAAGCTTCACAGTCTTTATTGCCTTGGTACCTTCATTAGTGGTCTCAAGAATGGTCCATGCTTTCTTAGCAACTTCTGTGGATAATATTTTCTTGAATTCCTCATTGGTCACCCCACAAAACAAAGCATTCAAGGCCCTACTGTTGAAATTTGCCGCTATAATTGTTGCATCATTCCAATCCACCGGTGCTTCCTTTGGCTTAATCCAACTAAGTTCAATAGCTTGCCATACCTGTTCACCTAGAGCCTGCAAAAAAAACTTTCATACAAACTTTCTAGTAAGCATAATTAGTTTCATCAAATAAAGGAGGAATCAAAAGAGATTGTTCACGATCCATGACAACAAGGGTCAAGGATCACACTCACGAAATTAATCCAATCAAAGTGTACCTGCTCTGATACCACTTGTTGGGAAATTTAGATCCCGGTTGATAGAATTAACAAGTTTTAAACCCAATTTGTTAATTAGATTTATTATAAATAAAACTTGTTAAAACAAACAAACATCAATATCATGTCAAAATTATGCAGCGGAAAAATAAATGAGACAAGATATGATGACCCAGGAAAACCAATAAAACAAACTAATTTCACAGTAAAAAACCTAGGGAGAAACCTTCCCGAAAAGCAATTTACTATAGTAAAGAGAAGTTTCATATCTAGTATAAAACCTTTGTTCCTAGGCTCTACAATCCTCGTAAATGAACTCACAGCAGAAACCTTCTACCGCTTCAGAACCTCTGAACTCTTCAATATATGAACGCCACGCTTTTTGCACGGATTCCAGTACGTGACTAACCAATGATGCATGGCTCCTAGTACGTGACTAACATATCAACTAGAGAAGGTTGTTGGCTGCAAAGTTTTTCACTTTATCAACAATGAAGATCAAGAAGTACTTGGTTACAAAACCCTAAGGCGTAAAGACGCAGTAGCTTCTTTCAGAGAGAATAAGGCATCAGTCACCTTTTGCATATGTTCTCCTTGTATTATTTTATGTGACAGCCTCTAAAATAAGCTTTATATATGTCTAGGGTTGTGAGAAAAGAAACCCTACACATACATGTCAGCATGGGCCGAAAATTAGATCTAGAAATCTGAATTTCGTAATTCTCGATCAATCGAGGAGGTGTTGAGAAGGTGTCAAGGGGACAGAAATTTGCTCGATCGATCGACCTAGCTATTGAGAGGTGTCAAGATTGTGATAAGAAGCAACTAAAGAGCTCGACAGATAAGCCAGGTGTCGAGAAGCTATCGAGTTTTAAAATTCAGCACTTTCTCACTTGATTCTTGGACAGACTTGCATGACTTTAATACTTGAACTTAAAACAAGGTTTCTTGAAGTATTAAACATATCCTAAATCTACCCAAATACAAGTAAAGTGCGTTTTGTCAAAGGATTAGCCAATTATATAAAATAGTGACATGTTCCTGAACGCAAAATGGTGTTGCTGAACAAAATGGTGTTGCTGAACGCAAAATGCGTCATTTGTTAGAGGTTACTCGTACCTGAATGTTTCATATGCATGTTCCCAAATCATATTAAAGTGATGCTGTTTTTACTGTCTGTCACCTGATTAATCGTATGTCTTCCATTGTTCTAGGTGGTCGAATCCCTTATACTGTGCTCTTTCCAGATGCACCTTTGTTTCATCTACCTCTTGAGATCTTTGGTTGTGTGCTATGTTCATGTCTTAGGTTTAGGGAGTGACAAACTTGATCCTAGATCCATTAAATGTGTTTTTCTTGGGTATTCTCATACTCAAAAGGAATACCGATGTTAATCACCTACTCTTTGTCGTTGTTTCATTAGTGTTGATGTCACATTTGATAAATCTCAATCCTATTTCTCTCCTACGGTTGCCAGTGATAGTTCTTCTCCTTGTCTTCCTCTCTTACCACATGTGTCTCCTGCTGAATCTCCTCAGAAACCACTCCAGGTGTATCGTCGTTGGCAGAAACCTCCAAAGAGACTTCTTCCCCGCCTAGTGATCCGCCTCCTGATCTTGCCTTTCTTCCAATTGCTTTGCGCAAAGGCAAGCGTTCTTGTACCTTTCATCCTATCTCTCAATTTGTCTCTTATGGTCACATGTCTTCATCTCTCCATGCTTTTACCACCTCCTTGAATTCTATTGTTGTTCCTAATTTTGGTTGGAAGTCCGCTATGGAGGCAGAAATGTCTACCTTGTTTGAAAATGCTACTTGGTCTTTAGTTACTCGTCCTTTAGGAAAAACTACTGTTGGTTTTCGTTGGGTGTATATTGTGAAGTACTTGACTGATGGTTTTATTGAGTGTTTGAAAGCTCGCTTGGTTGCCAAAGGCTATACCCAGACATACGGTGTCGACTATGCCTAGACATTCTCGCATGTTGCTAAAATTTCTTATGTTTGGATTTTGATCTCCTTGGCTGCTAATTTGGGTTGGCCATTGTTTTAGTTAGATGTTAAAAATGTCTTCTTAAATGGCGATTTGAAGGAAGAGGTGTATATGGAGCAACCACCTGGGTTTGTTGCTCAGGGAGAGTCTGGAAAAGTGTGTAGGTTGCATAAAGCCATCTATGGTCTTAAACAATCTCCCAGAGCTTGGTTTGGTAAATTCAATGAAGTAGTGTTAAAGTTTAGATTGCGACATTACCACTCCGCTCACTTTGTGTTTCCTCTTGCCTCTGCAAGAGGGAAGATTTTGTTGATAGTATATATTGATGATATTATAATCACTGGTGATGACAAGAAGGGTATTGATGATTTGAAGAGATACCTTCAAAACTCCCTTTGAACTAAATTTCTAGGTAAACTTCATTATTTCTTGGGTATTGAGGTAGCATGATCTAAAGAAAGTATCAATCTATCACAAAGGAAGTATGCGTTGGATATTTTGGAAGAAATTGGCTTGTTAGGATCTAAACTAGTGGAGACTATGGATCCTAATGTCAAATTGTATGAAGATCAGGGGGAGTTGTTATCTAATCTTGAGAGATATCGTCGTTTGGTTGGTAAATTGAAATACAATTACTCGCTCAGATATATCATTTGCAGTTAGTGTTTTGAGCCAGTATATGAAAGATCATTGTCTTCCACATTGGGAGGTAGTTATTCAGATTGCGTGGTATCTTAAAGCACATTCAGGCCATGGTCTTTTGTATAAAGCTAATGGTCACCTATGGTAGAAACCTATACTGATGCTAATTGGGCTGGATCATCGTTAGATAGAAAATCCACTACTGGGTATTTCACTTTTCTGGGGGAAACCTAATTACTTGGAGAAGTAAGAAACAGACTGTTGTTGCCAGGTCTAGTGCAGAGGCTAAGTATAGAGCCATGGCACACACATCATGTGAGCTTAAATGGATTAAACATTTACTTGAGGAAATAAGATTTGTTGTGAAGCTGCCTATGACTATGCATTGTGATAATCAAGTAGCAATTTACATTGCCGCCAATCCTGTGTTCCCTAAGCGAACCAAGTATATTGAAGTAGATTGTCATATTACTTGGGAGAAAGTAGAAGATAGTGTAATTGCAACTCCATATGTTTCTACAAGAGTCCAAATTGCTGATATGTTTTCCAAAACTTTATGTAAGACTCGTTTGGGTTTATCATGTAACAAGCTAGAATTGTATGATATATACTCTCCAGCTTGAGGGGAAGTGTTATGAGTTTAATCTAGGGGCAAAACAGTAATATTATTGTACTTTATATATAAATAATATTTTATGTGTTAGGGTTGACTTATTTTTTTGATAAGTAATAAAGAAGTATATTAAGAAAACTACCTCATGAAAACAGAGGCAGAACAGATAGTACAGAGAGAGAAACAAACAGAAAAAGAAAAGAGAACTAGAAAACAAACAGAAAGCAACAAATAACTAAGTACAGGGAAGAGAACAAAGGAACAAAGGGAGGGAATCACTAGAGGTGAGTCCCCAAGCCCTAGACCAATCAAAAAGAGAACCACAAAAATAAGCTAGTAACTGGTCATCGGATCTGTCCCTGTCCTCAAAAGTTCGCCAATTCCGCTCCCTCCAAATACACCACATAAGGCACAACGGAGCTAAATTCCAAATGCTAGAAGAGTGCTTTCCAAACCAGTTCCACCAGCTGAAGAGCATTTCTGCAACCGATCTAGGCAAGACCCAAGAAATCCCAAAAGATCTAAAAATCAAGCTCCACAACTTATAAGCTTTTTCACAATGGAGAAGCAAATGATTCATCGTCTCCCCATTGCAACGACACATAATGCACCAATCAACCAGCTCAAAGCCTCTACGCCGCAAAGTGTCCCCTGTAAGAATCTTCTCCCAAGCAGCCGTCCAAACAAAGAAAAAGATGTGTGTAGGGGCCTTAACCTTCCAAATACCTTTCCAAGGAAAAGTAAAAGGAAAGGGGCTTCGAAGCTTGTCGTAAAAGGAGCGAATATTGAAATCCCCCTTCTTCGACAATTTCCAAACCATGCGGTCTTCTTGCTTGGAGTGAGGTAAACAAGAATCCAAGGTATGGAGAAAATTAACCACCTCTCCCATCTCCCAATCATTAGGATCCCTAAGAAAAGGAACCTTCCAACTTCTACGAGCCTCGGTCCCCAATCTTTCGAGAGATGAGGCCACAGAAGCCTCTCTATTAGAAACAATCCCATACACAACCGGGAAGGAAAGATGGAGTGGAGAGTCCCCACACCACTGATCTGTCCAAAACTTCACTCTATCCCCCACCCCAATCTCAAACCGGATAAACTTGCTAAAAATCTCCCAACCTTTTCGGATACTTCTCCATAAACCACACCCATGAACACCCCTACCCAACTTAGAAGACCAACCCCCCCCACTCTTCCCCAAACTTCAAAGCTACAACCCTCCTCCATAGACGAGTCTCCTCAACCCTAAACCGCCATAACCACTTTCCAAGCAAAGCTTTATTAAAGGTAGTTAGTTTCCTGATACCCAAGCCACCAAATAAACCTTCGACTCCCCCCACAGGAAGTCCCTCTGAATCTTCTCAATTTTATTAGCCACATGCGACGGAATGGTGAAGAGAGATAAATAGTAAGTAGGAAGGCTAGAAAGCGTACTCTTGAGCAGTGTCAATCTTCCGCCTTTTGACAAATACAACTTCTTCCACCCGGCTAACCTCCGATTAATCTTCTCCAATATAGGATTCCAAATAGAGGGGGATTTATGAGACGCCCCCAATGGCATACCAAGGTAGGTCATTGGCAAGGACCCAATCCGGCAACCCAAAACAATTTCACCTTTGTCAATAAGGATAATTAGTTAGGTTTCATGCACCTTAATCATGTGTTAATTCTTTAAAACATATGTTGAATTAGTAAAAGCACATGAGGAATTAGTAGGCCAATATTATTCAGCCATTTGGGTCTATTTGGAGTATCTTGGGTTATGCCGCACGCTGTTCTGGGGCTGTTACGGTGTTGGCAAGGCAG
>NC_044912.1:15195467-15222754 GCF_001633185.2 Quercus lobata | reverse complement strand
TATAACAAATTCATCCTGATCATAAAGCACTGATACATCTACTACCCAAACTCCAACAGAATTGCGATAGTATGAGCAAGCCAGAAGTTTTCCGTCATTAATGCATTGGTCACCAAGTGTTGACCATCCCATATCAACAACATCATGACAAATTAACGGCTCTCATGAGTAAACCTACAATTTCAAAGCATGTATGTATATGATGTTTAGGTACCATCTTCATACAATTTCATTAAACTACATGACAGTGACATTCCAAATCTTCAAACTATTTTCCAACCAGAAAATAGGGTCCTTCCATTGAGATGAAAGGTGATTGCTTATTTGATTAATGAATTTTATGTCAAATTTGTTTATATTGTTATTATTAATGAATTTCAATTCAACATATGTGGATATTTGTTTATATTGTTATTAATAAATTTTATCTTTTATGTCGAATTTTTTATTTTCTTTCATATGTGCCTGAGTTTTTCTTTATTTCTTATTCTTTTGTTATGTTTATAATTGATTTTCTTTTGAGTATTTGGGTTAATCTCCATATTTATATTGACATTGTTTTCATGGGTTTGGTTTTTAGGTTGAAATTTCTACTAATTATTTTATACTGTAAATGGCATACGAAGCATCTCTATTTTTTTGGAGAAAAATCAAAGCCACGACCTATGTCTTCCAGCCTAGGGATAATTTTTTATTTGGTATGTGTAAGGACACGATTCGCGACGGACCGTAACAGTATCGGGTTCGCGCCACGTAAAAAGGCCCAAACAATATCATTTGTAGAGCGTGGGTTTAAAATGCTAGGCCTTGATCGCCAGGCGGTGGGTTTTTCGTGGTATTCGTGCGTGTCTAGGTTATCTTCACCCATGGAGTCTTTCTCCTGGAGGTGGGCTGGGAGGCTCTGGTTTTTATGGCCAAAAACCAGAGCCTCCCAGCCCACCTCCAGGAGAAAGACTCCATGGGTGAAGATAACCTAGACACGCACGAATACCACGAAAAACCCACCGCCTGGCGATCAAGGCCTAGCATTTTAAACCCACGCTCTACAAATGATATTGTTTGGGCCTTTTTACGTGGCGCGAACCCGATATTGTTATGGTCCGTCGCGAATCGTGTCCTTACAGTATGTTATATAAATTTGTTGAATTTGAAGGGTTTTATTTGGTTTTGAAGTATAATTTGGGGATTTTATAAATTTGGAAGTTTTAAGTATTGAAGTTTTTGGTATTTGCGTCTTAGTAGGTTGATCTTAATTCTTTACCTTAAATGTTTTTCATTTGGGTTCATGTGATTTTTTGTTTTCTTAATTAAAGCTATGATTTTTGGTTGATTGGTTATTTGTTTGGATTCAACATAAAAGACAATGGAATTAGATGTTATAATTTTAATATTGTTTCATATTTTGAATTGTTTATATTGTTATTACTAAGACTAAGTAGGATTGAGAAAAGCATAGAAGTTAAATATTTCTTCATTTTTTTTAAAATACTAACTAGCAAAATGTCTATAATATGCATATTATTAACCCAATTTTCTATTTCTAAATTTCTTAGATTTTATTATAAATAATTTTTCGTGCATAAACAACATTCTACCACCACCACGTCAAAGTTGTGGCAAAAAATTGTAAAATAATATGGTCCTAAAACTACTCTTATGACTATGATGAGATAAATTTAAATTCTTTACTCATTGTTTGACTTTTTTTTTCATAGTCAATAGCTTTCCCGTGCGCACATGTTAGCAATTAGTTAAGTACAAAGGCCATGCAAATGCACATAGAGAAAGAGAAAACAAATCTCAATGAGATATATTGGGATGACCTTTAAAAATGAAGAAATACAGTGCAGAAAACTAAGGATAATATTAATCAATGTTCTAAGAACATTATTCTATGAACTATTTTAAAACATTTTTTTATGAAAAAAAAAATCAATTAATTGTTTTAATGATTTTTTATATTTTTCAAAAAAATAGTATCAAAATTTTATTAAAATAATTTATTAATAATTGTTTTAAAAATATCCTTCAACGAAAACTAAAACCACCTCGAAGAGATTAGGTATCTCGAGGAGACACCAAAACTGATGCTCCTAGAGACGAAGACGAGAGATGGACAGGCATGGTGGATCCTTGAACATTTTAATCCTTTCTTTATTTTGACCAAGAACAAAAGGTGATAAGACATACCTTTGGGATTACACATTCTTTGGACTTGCAAACCCTAGGAAAAATATAGTCTTATAAATATATATATATATATTAATTAATGCTCTTGGCATCGATACTCGTAGTTTATTTATTATTTGCATAATCATTTATGGTTGTCACTTGCCACCCAAATAAATTAACCTATCCCAGTACGATACATTTGTGATTATTATTTTTATGGCTGAGATTACATTTCTGATTTTGTGACCCACTACTCTGGGCCATGGGGGCAGAAGCGCAGAACCATACCAAACTAAACTAAATAACCATTTTTTTTTTTTTTGGGAGTAGCTAGGATTAATACTAATTTTCTCAGAAAAAATAAAAATATAATCTTAACAAGACCACTTTTTAAGAGAAAATTGGCATTTGTTCATAATTTATAAACTATGCAATAAGATGTCTCAGTTTTGAAACTATTTAACAAAATGTCGTCGTTTTTTAAACTCGATTTTGTTAAAATCGAGTTACAAATGAGCACTTGTTCATAATTTACAAACTATACAGTAAAATATTATTGTTTTGAAATGATTTAACAAAATGTCACTGTTTTTGAACAAAATCGAGTTATAGGTGAAACTCAACATTCGAGTTCTACGCATATTTTACCACTTAAATTTTTTTGAAAATTTAAGTGGAATTCATTGTTAATGTCGAGTTCCGCTTAAAAATATACACAGAACTTGATTTTGTTAAAATTGAGTTTAAAAAATAGAGACATTTTGCTAAATAATTTAAAAATAGTGGTATTTTGCTGCATAATTTGTAAATTATGGGCAAATGCCCATTTCTCCCCTATTTTTTTCACAATACATAGTCCATATATATGGTGAGAAAATAGTCTCATAAAATTGTTTCATAAGATACTTCATTTACTTTTGAGCCATAATCTTGCTCATTCTTTGGCCGTGACCTGAGGCATATTAAAAAGATATTTAATTCTTATAAAAAAAAATGTATAACTTTCTAAAAATATTGCTTTTTTTCAATTTATTATATTTTTTACATAGTAAACAAAATAAATTAGATAAATTAATAAAAAATTAAATTCATCCAAACACATGCTAATATATACAATTAAATTCATACCAATGTCTACATGAACTCCTTGATTCATATTGCATTCCATTTCATACTATGAGGATTTAATCATGTCCTCATCTAAACAAAAATGGTAGGGGACCAAAGGATCTTCTGTGGTCATCACCAACCAAACCAAATGTACTGGAAATAAAAAATAAAAAATTCAAAGCTCAAAAATAAAAATAAAAAATGGAAAAAGCCAAGTTAGTCACGTGAGCATCATGACCTCAACTGGGAAATCAAATAGTAATACTTTCTTTCTTCCCCACCCCTCTAATTATTATGTTCCATTTAGGCTAGGCTTTCTAGAATAGAATAGAATAATAGTTTTTCCTCTTCTAATTCCTAAGTTCATTTTCCAAGTTGTTCTATTATAAAGAAAATTTTAGTCAAAAAAAAATTTTTTTTTTGAGCAAAAATATATATATATACAGGGTTTTCCTTTGCTTAATGCAACCACTTGAGTTAAACAAAAAAAAAAAAAAAAAAAAATGCACCCATGTGTGTAGGGGGTGTAGGGTAAAGACTAAAGTTACACGTCTTGTCTCTATATATATGACTATACTATCGTATTCTCTGTAGGGTACTATGCTTTATCTTAGCTGTATATAGGTCGTGCTGCAGCTGGCACTTTCTTGCATCACCTTTTGTTTTAACCCTAAAATAAACTATATTACATAGGCTTTATCTTATCTGTGGTATAAAATATTTTCATTATATATAATATTTATTTATTTATTTTGAAAATCATTTTTTTATTATTGTAAACTATATCTTATTTTAAACTTTGGTACTTAAACTATCGAAATATGTGATTGACCTTCTAAAGAAGGGTGGAATTAGAATTTTATGAATGCAAGGGCCAAAATAATAATAAATATAAAATTGATTCAATTTAATACTGTCATACAAAAAAAATGAAAAGTTTGGGGGTTAACCATATTTACTTTGAAAATTTTAAGTACATTTAGCGGTAAAAATCTAATATTTGAGGAGTTTGGAGGGCGAATCATACTTTTTTTTTTTTCAAATTTTAAGAAATTTTAGGGGCAATTTTCTAATATTGAAAAACGTTTTTTTTTTTTTTTTGGGGGGGGGTGGGGCCACGGCCCTCCCTTCTATTTAAGTGGTTTTGCCCTGCTTCCAAAGATATAACTTTCTTTTAATGTCCCATAGTCATCTATTTTGGTGTTAAGTGTGATGAAATTAATTTTTGAAAGACCAATTTATTCTTCTCTCCAAAACAAATCATTAAGGGGACAACTTGGTATTTTAATGCTAAATTCGGTTAGACTTAACAACAAACAAGTAATAGAAGATTAAGTGTTACAAAGTTTTCAATTTGGGATGATTGATCGTGCACTTTGTTAGTTCATGAGACAAAATATAAAATGGAGTACTTTAACACTATTTTTGTTTGGGGTGAATTTAGGGAGGATGGAAAACATATGGAGGAAAATAGGTTGGAAAACAGTGTTTTTCACTGTTTGGCAAAAGAAGGAAAATAGGGAGGAAGGAAAACCTGGGAGAAAATTTTCTCTCTCGGGTCCACAAATTTCATCGTCCCAAATAGGGAGGAAAAACCTGGAGAGAAAAGTGCTCTCACAGCACATTTACCATAATACCCTGTTCTGGAATCAAGTAAAAAAAAAAAAAAAACTGAGAAAGAGCGCTGGAGAAAAAAAAAAGAGAGAATGAGAGTGCTGGAGTCAAGTAAAAAAAAAACAGAGAGAGAACACTAGAGAAAAAAAAAAAAAGAAGAGAATGAGAGTGCTGGAGTCAAGCCAAAAAAAAAAAAAAAAAAAACAGAGAATGAGAGCTGCGCCTGGAACGTTCTTGAAGAAAAAGAAAACGAAAAGAATGAAGGGGGATAGAGATAAGGACAACGTGTGTGGAGAAGAAAAAGAAGAAAAAAAGAAAAAGAAAAGAAAATATATAAATGAAATGAAGGCTGGGAAAGGAGAAATAACATAATGAATAAAAAATCCTAATTGAGAAATGTTACCATAATATTTTTATAATAAATTTTAAGTAACAAATTGTTATTAGTTAATATTGGTGAATAAAAAAATAATTTTAGTGGTGGGTTCAAATTAGAACTAGTAACAACTTTCCACATAAATTTTGTTGTGAAAATATTGTGAAAAATATTGTAGACATAATACTTCTAATTGAAAAATATAATTATTGGTAAATTTTATATTATTTAATGAGTACAAATAAATCTATTTCTTACCTATTATGTAATAAGTGTATAATAATCAATTTATATAAACTACATTTTCTATCCTCTCATTTTTCTTTTCAAACAAACAAAATAATTTTTCACCCTCTCACTTTTCCACCTCTCCAACTAAACACACACGAGGGAAAACTAAATATTTTCTATCCTCATACTTTTCCATCCTCTCACTTTTCCATTCCTCCAGCCAAACAAACCCTAAGTGTGCGTTTTGTTACAATGACTAAGGATTACTTGCAAAATAATAATAATAATAATAATAATAATAAATGCATAATAAAGTTATAGGAGTCACAATTTTATCACATTAACAAATTATGAAATATATAGTAAATAATAGTGTCGCTAACATTATTATTTTTTAATCACTTCTTGTTGTCCTCTTAAAAAAAATTAAGCATTAATTGTAAATTCAACAACGAATTATCATCCCTGATTAACCACTAGTTATGACTACTTTATTAATTTGATTGCATAAGTGGTTAGATTTTCTCCCCCTAGAAGGCATAAGTAGCTACTTTTTTTTTTTTTTTTTAAGAGAGTTTTAATCTATGGCGTCCACTCCTGATAATAGTTATTTATCATCAAACCAAGACATCAATCAGTTTTTTATGTAAGCAGAGATTGAACCCAATATCTCTTATTCAATCCTTAGAGACTTTATTAGTTGAACTAATTGGAACTCACTTAGCTCAACCATTAGAGACTTAATTGAATAATAAAGTTGTGGAGTTTTATATTAAGGGTCTGTTTGAGATCCGTTTATTTTGTTGATACTGAAAATTTGTTACTAAAAGTACTGTAAATAAAGGTATTGAAAACTTTTTGCTGAAAGTACTGTAGATAAAAGTAAAAATTATTTTTACTGAAAGTATTGTAGATAAAAGTAAAAAATAGCAGAAATAGTATGGTAGGACTCATGAATAGTACCAAAAAGTGCTGTGAGGCACATGAATACTGAATAGTAGAAAAAATAAGCTGAATAGTAAAATAAGCTGGTTTTCTAAGTTGGACCCAAATGCACACTAAATGTTGCAAAAGGAGTTACCGATCCATTTAATGATGATATTATTAAGATGATGGACTAACCTTTGTTTTAACATTAAACTTTTTCCTTTTAGACGAATCCTCGATATTTATATGGAAATTAAATAAAGTTTAAGTTATCATGGAATAAAATGTCATAGATTAAAATCTGTTATATCCAAAAAAATCAAGTCAACTAAGAATCGTATGGTACAACTAGCATGTCTTAATATTTATAATAAAGATGTTCAAGATTTAAATCTCATTTCCTCTATTACTGTAATTATAATTTCTTTTTCCTTTTCAATTAAGAAAATGGGAGAATAAGGATGTACATGTTTGGGTAGGTTATTTAATTAAAAGCTTCTTTTTTTTTCACCTTTAAATAAATGATGAATAACCTTTTTTTTTTTTTTTAAAAGAAGAAAATTACGAATAACCTAGATCTGGCAAAGAAGCATCTCCAAACCGCTTAGTAAATATTCCAAAAATTTTGTAGAAAAATTAATGGAAGAGGTAGAAATCTTCCAAAATATTGAGGACAAAACAACTTGATTTAAGATTATCTAAAGTTCTTAAATAACTTTAAGATAGAGTTCTTAAAATCTTAACTAAATGAATAACAAAATTGTACAACCCAATTTTTGTTTTAAAAACTAATAATGCTATGAGACTAAGAGGCAGTTTGGATCCACGTTTTTGCGTTGCGTTTTCTAGCCATGCGCGTTTTCCTTTCTTTTTTTTTTTTTTGCTTCAGCCGCACCTTTTGACTAAAGTCAGCAGTGAACAGTGCACTTATGCACTGTTCATGGGTCCCATAAATTACATTTTTCATTAAAAATGGGTCCCACAATACTATTCACACATTTAAAAATTATTTTGCTACAGTGTTTTCAGTTTTCAACAAAATAAGTTCTATCCAAACAGACCCTATGTGTTCGTTTGAAACAACTTATTTAGCTGAAATTGAAATTTTTTTGCTGAAAGTATAAAAAAAATGTAAAAAAATAAGTTGAATGATATAGTAAGACACATAAATAGTATCAAAAAATGCAATGAAATTCATAAATAATAGTAAAAAATAAATTAAAAGTAGAAATAAACTGAAAAATTCAATTCATTCAAACACACACTAAATTAAGTAAATTGTTTATTTTTTTTTTATAAATGATTAGGATTTAAAAAAATTTTATGGTTGAAATATTTTATATTTTATTTATTTTTTTTTTGAGAAAATAAAAAAATATTTTATATTTTATAAGAACATTAAAGAGTCTAGAAAGAGGTAAGCAGGAAACAAAACACTTAAACGAGGTAGGCCGTAGGCCAAAGTGTAGGACTGTCCTTTTGGTCGCCTTGAGGTTGAGGGATTACCTAAATTGTCTTGTTATAGTACAACACGCTTTGCATCTGCCCAATTATTGGTTTTTTTTTTTTTTTTTTAATTATTTTATTTTATTTTTTTATATTTTACAAACACGCAATTTATACCATTTTTATTTAAAAATAGAATATAAAAAATTTGTTATACAATAACAATATAAAAAAATGATAATAATTACATGTAAAACCTTTTCTTTTTCTAAATAGACACGTATAGGAGCAACTGCATCAGTTCTTTTAAAATATTCCGTTTATTTTACAAAAAAAAAAAATTTATTTTTTTTATTTTACACTATCACTTTTACAAAACACCCATATCAATCCATCTATTACTATACTTTATATAAATAATATTTTATATTCTTCTTTTAGTATAATTTTATCCTATTCTACTCCAAGTACTACAACCATCAAAACCCACAAGCACCACCGATTTCCGTTGACCCATAAGCACCTATCTACACTGTCAACACCAATCCACATGCGACGATGGCGATGGCGACAGTAATGAAATTGCCTCTCCAATCCACGATCACCGATTAATGATCCACAAGCAATGATCCACTATCAAAGCACCACAAGCACCATTTTAATTGATCCACAGCTACAAGTTCACAAAAATGCTCTCTCCATCTTTGTTGGTGTGTCTATGTGTGGGTGTGTTTGATTTTTAATTGATTTTGTGGCGTGTCCATGTTGTGGTGGTGTTTGGCGGTGCTAAGTTGTGGTGATGTGGGTGGTGGTGTTGGGTCTATGTGGTTGGCGTTGGGGGTTATTAGTTGCAGAGATTATGAGTTGGAGAGAGAGAGAGTCAAGGGAAGAGAAAATGTGAGGGGAGAGAAAAAATATTAAAATATTTATACATTTTACAAGGATTGACGTGAGTGTTTTTTGGTTAAAATGTACAAAATTAAGCACTTTTTTTGTATTTTGCAAACATTTGCAACTACTGATGTGATTGCTCTAATATATATTTTTTTTTCTAAAGACATGCAAAAACAAATTTGACAATAGCAAAAACTAGTACACTAGTCCTTTAAATTAATTAAATTCTAGAATATCTGAGTACCAAAAAAGAATAATAATAATAGGGAAATCCATCTTATGATGTTGTTAAGAATTATTTATTTTGGAATTCAGTTAATAAAAAAATTTGTATAAATAAAAAAATAACTGAAATTATAACTGAAGTGATAAGGAAAACTAAAAGCATTAACTTTATTAGTTCTACTCTCTATAAATTAGACAAAATTCTGACATAAAATACAATAATATAATATAAAGTAGTTTATTGAACGCCTTACTGTGCTGGTTTATCTCAAGCTTTGGTCAGTGATGGCGTCTGGGCACGTCACAATAGTACATTTTCCTGAGGCGATCAAATTAAATGGTGGAAAACACCATAACAAGTTTGACTTAAAAAACAACCTTTCAATCACAGTTCACTTTAAGCATCTACTGTTGAGTGTTGATGAGTTATGTTTAACACGAACCTCAGAGTTACAGTAACCAACACTTTATACTGTATGGTTTGATTTTTCTCCTAATTTTTTATGGCCCTACACCCTTCCTTATGTCTGTGTGGGGTTGGGAGGTGACACGGATACACATGTGTTTTTATCAAATTCATTTTTCCTTTTATTATAATGTACGGAATTATTAGACAAGAGACTCACCTTATGAATATATGTCCCTACATCTAATATTTTTTCCTCTCTTTTTTGGATTATTTGCTTAGTAATTTCCAATATCACGAACCTTTTCGTACACTTTTACTTTTTTTTTTTTTTTTACTAAAGTTTTGTTTGGTACACAGTACAACTTGAAAATGAAATAAAGTCAACTTGTTCTTTTATATACAAGTTTTTAAAAGCCCACATTTAATAAATTTTTATTTTATTTTATATATAACTTTATCAAATCCCAACTTATTTGCATTTCATTTAAAATTAATATCACTTATATCAGACAGGGAAACTAAATTTTATGTATATTTGACTATATATATATTCACTCCATGTTCATCAAATACTTTACGGATAGTATGATTGATTGAACATGAAACACTTTAAACTAATGAGGCCATCACCTAAATAAGCTTAGGGATATTTAACTAAGTAGTTGAACTTGTTGGCATTTGAACAACAAAATTTTAAAACCAAAAGTAAAATCTACTCCATAATAAAGAGAACCCTGAACAAAGAGAGAAGCTTTGTAAGTATAGGAAGGTCCACAAACACAAGGTTGATATGAAATATGAGCAACTCAGCTCAGTCATTATTATATTGAGTGGGTTTGGTGGGCCATTAAAATTTGGCTAAGGCCGAGCCTGTCGGTGAATAGGAAGCGAATTAACTAAATCTACAAGACTACAACACGCTCTCGTTAAGCCCAACACCCAATCGTTGTGTTGAAGAGGAACCCCACCACTCCCCTCTCTCTCTCTCTCTCTCTCAGTATTATTATTGTCATTGTCCATTGTTCTAGAGCTTTATTACAAGGCACACACTGTAGAGAAAGAAAAATACTTCTTCTGTCCCAGTTTGTTTGTCATCTATTCCATTTTAAAATATTCCAAAATATTGTACTGTTTCTAAAAATAAAAGTAATTATTTTACTAGTATTCCTTTTATACCCCTACATTATTTTCAAAACTATTTGAAAAGAAAATTAACAAATATTTAAAAAATCAATTTAATTGGAGCACCTTTTTAGTTGCTTCATTAAGAGGAACTCTTTTAAAAAAAAAACTGATAAATTTATTTAAGGGTAGTTTTGTAAACTGATACATTTTTATAATGTAAACAAGACAATAAATGATGTTCTCTTAAAAAGTTTGATTTTTCAAACAGAATAAACAAATTGAGGCGGAGGTAGTAATTGAGAAATGCTAACAAGTGCTCTTAGAGTATTGGTTAATAATCTATTTTAAGAAAGTTTTAACGTCACTTTTTTGGGAAATGAAAAAAACTGTCAAAACATTAATTATTTTTTTGTTTTTCCCATAAAAACTTTTTTTAACTGAATTCTTAACTAATATCTTAAGGACACTCGTTAGCATAACCCATAGTAAATATAACGTTGAGATCATAATTTGACTTCTTAACATTACTTTAAAAATAGACTCGGGTGGTATGGTGTCGAAAATCATATAAAAACTTGAGTACATATTTCTCGACACCAATTAATTTTAAAGTGGAATGGTACAACTCACTGTTGGACAAGTCGTATGAGAGTTAAAGTCATATATTCGAGTGACAAATATCTTTGCGGACGTATAATCATAAATATCTAAGGGGACCAAATGTTGGGGACCCCAGGTGGCACTCTCATTACCACGACACCCTCTGTTGACACGTCAACATCACTGTAGATAATATCTATTCTCTCTCTTCTTCTTCTCTAGGAAAAAGAAGAAAGAAATGGTGTGTGTGTGTGTGTGTTTTTGGAGTGAGGAATCCGAGATGATATGATGGGGATAGAGATAGCTTTGCTTGCTTTATTCAAACTAATAATGTGCAGTGGTAGCATTATTGTTTTATTTATTTATTTATTATTAGTAACTTTGTTTTTGTGTGGTTCGATTGCTCTCTCCGTTGCTTCTTTTATTGCTGTCTTTGCAGGAATTGTCTTGTCTACATAGTAATTAAACTTTAACATCCCACGCGCAAAGTAAAAAAAAAATTTCCAATAGGAAAAATGGAGATGAATCTGAACGTTTTTATTGAAATTTTTTTAAAAATGTTAATCAGTGAAGTTATAAAATTAGTAGCCTTTTATGTTAGATATTAGATTGATTAATTTGTTTAGATGTTTATTACATTGTATATTTCACATTCGTCCCAAAAAAGAAAGAAAGAAAATCTAATACATACTTCATCATATCATTCCTAAAGTGTTTTTCTTTTCTTTTTTGTTTTTGTTTTTAAATAGTTTTCCGGTTAGCTTTCTCTTTTTCTTTTTTCTTTTCCTTTCCTTTCCTTTTTGGCCAAAGCAGAAAACTATTTGAAACAAAAATGAGAATAAACAAAAATAAAATTGAGTGAGTTAGCCAAAATGACAATGACAACTCTCATTTGAAAGTAGAGTTGACAATTTGTATTCATGTGTCGAGATTATGTCATATTGATTAATGAGAATTCAATTATATAGATCGATATAAATATAAAATGTTTATTGATCATATCAAGATCCCTTGACTTTAATACAACCTGTTTATTAAACAAGTGACATGACATGACTTGGTTTGCATTACATGTTTAATTCATAGGGCGTGTTAAGATGGACTCGAAATTGACACAAAACCATTAAGGCTCAATTTTAACTTGTTAACATAGTGTTGCGTTCATCGGTTATGTCACTCCTATTAGAACGGTCAAAGCCATACATAAAACAACATTAGATGTAATCTCACTCTCATATACTTATCCCCTTTACATATAAAATAAATTTTCTTGCTCACAGAGAGTCATTCAAATTCAATCACATACAAAAGACCATTTATAAATTTCGGGGGGCCTAATCCAGTTCTAACCCGTGCGAATGATTCAACTGAAGAAGACGTCATGTATTTGGAACAATCTCAGCAGCTTCCAAATCCACAACTCAAAACATAAGTTTATAAATTTATTAACTTTTCACCCAAAGCATATAATATCTTCTTAAAAAACGTTTTATATAGTCCAATTATTTTGTAACTTAATATTATTATCATATAATATTTTCTTAAAAAATGTGTTATATAATCCAATTATTTTGCAACTTAATATTATTGTTATGGAAATATGAGATTTTTTGAATTCAATTCATCATGGCTTAGTAGTAGTATCGAATGTGAGACTTGTAATCATTTTCATTTGAAACTTTTATTTTTGAGGAAGAAGCATACTATCTTCCTTCATTCTTTTAATGTAAGCCTTGTAATATTTATTTTTTATTAAAATTGATTCATTTTTCAATGTGGAACTGTTATATTTCTTAATTATTTATGACATCGGCATAGTTGAACCCTCATCCAATTTAAAAAAATATAAATAAAGTAATTTTTCCTGTTATTTTTTCCCCTAAGATAAAATTATTCTTTAACATAATTTAGTGTATATATGTATGAAACTCCTTCTTAGAAACTTCAAACCTGGTCCTTGCCCCCCACGCTCCACACCTCTCAAGTACTTATATTTTTTTGATTATTTCTAATGCGTGGTTTTTAAAACAAATATTGATTGTCATACAAGTCATTACTACAAATTGCACCTTAACTTATAGTGGCTTCACTTTGAATTGTTTGATACTCCCATCGTTCATCTAACCATGAATAGTCAAGATTTTAATAATTCCAACATAGAGTTGTTATAAGAATTTTTGAGGATTTTAAGTCAACAAATGTTTATTAGGATGTTGGATCAGGTGCAATAGGTAAGTGGGAGAGGATGGTTAATAAAGTCCAAAAATAACAAAATTAAAAGTTAAAAAAAAATTGATCAAAGGTTGATATTAAAAATGAATTTTTTAAATTTCAATCTCAACCATTTAAGAACTATTACACTGTGCAATGACCACAATTGGTAGGGTTATTGTGCTGGATCTTAATCCGTTTACTAGCACTATTTTGGCACTCATTTAAAATATTGATGACATGATAATTTTTGAATCATTTAGTTAATTATTATTGATTAGGATTTTAAGTTATCATAATTAAAAACCCTAGCATACCCTAATTTGCAATTTATTTCCTCCATATAAATTAAATAAGTAAAGAAAATGATGGACCAAATTGTTTGCTTTTCATTCATGATTGATCAACAATTGAAAACATTCAATGAACTGCAATAAATGATGTTGAAAACTTGAAATTTTGTATAGTAGTGATAAATGGTCCAACCCAAACAATAATATAGCATAAAAAATTGGATTTTATTTGGATGAGATAGCTTATGTACTACAGTGGAGTGTATGATCTCAAGCTGATGTTGAAGTTACTCTATGCCAACATTTCTGCAGCTAGAATCACAATTGCGAGACATTATTAAGTGTGTATTCATTAATGTCTACATCCAACTACCAATGTACTTGTTAATATCAATTTATACATGGCACAAAGCGAATAAAAAAAACGGGGACTATTCTTTTACTCAAATTACACAATAAGCAACAGTACATTGTACCTCTTTTTCTTTTTCTTTTTTGGTAATAGGAAATCATATTAACCAAAACTAAAGAGCAGCCGCAAAGGTGGTAACAGTGCAAATTCGATTACAAAACAAACCATAAAATTCATGAAGCAAAAGATAAGACATCTTCATAGGTGGAGAGTCTAAAATACAAAAGACATGTCGGAGGTTTACTGTTTTTCTAGCTAGATCACCAGCATAAGCATTGGCTTTCCTAAAGCAGTAAATTTTCAAAGAAGGGAGCTGATTCATGAGGTTCCTGCAATCATCAACAATAGGGTAAAAGTACATTGTACCTTAGTATCGTAAAAAACTATTAAAATAATAATAATAATGATATAGACCCTCAATCAGCCACTCTATCCTAATCCAAGTCATACATGCCTAACCTTGTAAGTTTTTTTTTTTTTTTTTTTGAAAAGTTGTAAGTTTTATACTAATATACATAATTTTGACTAAACTCATCCAAAAGCCTCATGCATTAAGCTCAATAAATTGTCAACAAAATTTAAAAATGAACAGTGGGCTCAATACATTTGTTGAGTTCACTCAGTACATCATTTAAATCTCACTCTCTCTCTCTCCCTCTCTCTCAATAGAATACTGGTAGAGTATTGAGGCTCGATGTAATAATAATTGTATGTGAATAGAAGAGTAGTTCAAGCAACAAAAGTTAATTTTTTAGACCAAATTTGATTAAAAGTGTAGTGAGCATGATGTAAATCCAACCACCCACGAGGAAAAATGTCGGCATTATGGTCAAAAATAGTTGGAAGCTATTAGTTTGGCTGTCGAGCTCAGACTTTCCTCATTAACTATAATTTCTAGCTTTAAAACGTTCGCCTGAAAACAGAATTATGAATCATCGACATCTTGGTCTAGCTACATAGAAATTGGTCCTTGCCCGTGGAAACTGATGTGACTATTGTCTACCATAAATTAATAGAGCAAAGTGTAAAGTTATATACATCGAATAATGAAAGCTCTAAAAAGAGCCTACAACAACAGAACCACAGCTACTACAGCAACAATAATGTTAGGATGATTTCTTTGTTCTAGTTATTGTGTCAAAATTTGAATATAAATGGTTTGAACAACCCAAGTAAATATTGTTTTCAATAGTGTTAAAGTTGTGAAAAAATTTGTTGCCGGGGAAGGGGAAACAAATAAGTAAGAATTATAGTTCATAGTTATTACTTATTACGTACCCTTATGGTAGATTCTCGTACTAAAAATACTGCATAGCTTTAGTATAAGGAATTAATGTGAATCTTAGTTAGGCTTCACCAATAAATGGTTTGGAACAGCTGTGTACGTGGTTGGGACCTCAAAATCCTTATTAGTCAAATGCAAGGACTTGGAAAGGGCCCATGTTTTCCCCGAGATGTTTTCACTTTGGGATGAATTGAAATAAACCACGAAGGGAGAAAAAACTAGCAAATTTCATCTTTTGTGTTTGGTATTGATTCTAGAAGACGTACAAGGAACACTTGGGGAGATCAAAGTGGCATCCCCATCTGAAGGTTACTAAACAGAGGAATCGGCGATTCATAGCTATTGTCCAAGTCCCACAAGAGCACCGGGGGGCGGGGGCGTGAGGTTTTTTCCAAGCGCTTTCCATTACAAGATTTGAATCTGGAACCTCGACACTCCAAATCACTTAAGAACAAGCCCAATGATCACTAAACAACCACGCTTATATATGCATCATTTTTCTTATAAGGTTAGCATAGTGCGAAGTGTCAAATGTTTTGTCTTAGTATGGGTGTACCAGAAATATCTATTATAGATAAATCTGGACTTATTGGGCTGGGCGAGAAGGAAAAAAACACTTGCTTGGCACGACATGATGCAATTCTATGAAAATACCTTCTTCATGAGATGACGCAATTCTGATTTTATATATCTTTGTTAAAAATTTGGAAAATACAATATTTTATTTATTTATTCTTTTGCTAAGCACAACTGGAAAATACTTACACGAAGAGATCACATAATCTTGAAATGACAGATTACTTCTACACATAAATAAAAAAGAAAAGGTTCAATATTTTGATATGTTTTTAATTCTACCATTCAAATTTTTTTTTTCCAGCTCTTTAACTTTAATATGATTTTAAGTTAGTGTTTACATCTAATTCCGTCTATAATTATTGTTAACTTTTTAAAACAACGTTATCTTAGTGAACTTAATAGTGAGAATTGAATGTAAGTGGATTGAATGACTACATTGAGAACGAATAAAACTCATGACATCCACACTATAATAATTACTTTATTATCATACCAAAATTTCAATCAATTTTTGTTGTAGGTTTTGTAAGGCCACGGTTTGGATCCTAAGCCCAAAGAGTAAATGGATCTAGGTCCAATGAGCTCAGTACAATGAATTTATAGAAAGTGAATTGGAATACTAGGTTATAATGAGTTGGGTGACAATTACAATGGATCCAGGATCATAGTAAAGTAAAAGTGGACAGGTATTATCTTAAGAAAATCGTCCTCAGCACAGTTTCAAGGAGATCAATTCATGTATATATTACTTGAAGTTGGTTACCAATACAGTGTTAATGGCTACAGTCCTTCTTTCTTTTATTTCTCCTCCCTCTCTCTTAGGACCTCCCTTCTAATTTATACTTCTTCTCCCTCCTCATCTTTACCCTCCACCTCGACGGTAGATTGCTTGGGTTGATCCTTGTCCTATCAACACCCTCTAGAAGTCTTTGGGGGTAGCTGTAAGGCTGAAAAATACTGTTCAGATATCACTTTCTCATTAATGTGGCCAAAGAGTTAGCTATAGAGTATTCAATGCGGTGATAGTAGCTTTCTCTTAGATATTTCTTAGCTTCCACCCCTCTTGTATGTTCGTAACGCACGTCTTTATTAGTAGAATTTATAGAGAGTGGATTGGAATACTAGGTTATAATGAGTTGGGTGACAATTACAATGGATCCAGGATCATAATAAAGTAAAAGTGGACAGGTATTATCTTAAGAAAATCGTCCTCAGCACAGTTCGAGGAGATCAATTCATGTATATATTACTTGAAGTTGGTTACCAATACAGTGTTGATGGCTACAGTCCTTCTTTCTTTTATTTCTCCTCCCTCTCTCTTAGGACCTCCCTTCTAATTTATACTTCTTCTCCCTCCTCATCTTTACCCTCCACCTCGACGGTAGATTGCTTGGGTTGATCCTTGTCCTATCAACACCCTCCAGAAGTCTTTGGGGGTAGCTGTAAGGCTGAAAAATATTGTTCAGATATTACTTTCTCATTAATGTGGCCAGAGAGTTAGCTATAGAGTATTCAATGCGGTGGTAGTAGCTTTCTTTTAGATATTTCTTAGCTTCCACCCCTCCTGTATGTTCGTAACGCATGTCCTTATTAGTAGAATTTATAGAGAGTGGATTGGAATACTAGGTTATAATGAGTTGGGTGACAATTACAATGGATTCAGGATCATAGTAAAGTAAAAGTGGACCGGTATTATCTTAAGAAAATGGTCCTTAGCACAGTTCGAGGAGATCAATTCATGTATATATTACTTGAAGTTGGTTACCAATACAGTGTTAATGGCTACAGTCCTTCTTTCTTTTATTTCTCCTCCCTCTCTCTTAGGACCTCCCTTCTAATTTATACTTCTTCTCCCTCCTCATCTTTACCCTCCACCTCGACGGTAGATTGCTTGGGTTGATCCTTGTCCTATCAACACCCTCCAGAAGTCTTTGGGGATAGCTGTAAGGCTGAAAAATACTGTTCAGATATCACTTCTTCATTAATGTGGCCAGAGAGTTAGCTATAGAGTATTCAATGCGGTGGTAGTAGCTTTCTCTTAGATATTTCTTAGCTTCCACCTCTCCTGTATGTTCGTAATGCACGTCCTTATTAGTAGAATTTCTTGAAATGTCACCTTAGATGATAGGATATACACTTCGATCTGTGCTTCGTTTATCCGAGGAAATATTTCTCCTCGGCGTGCCTTCCCTAACCTTCTCATTTGTAACTTACTCATGGGGCTCTGAGTCTTACATCCTCATTACTGTTTATTTGTCCTCAGACCACCCAACGTCCTCGGCCAATGCCTAAGGCCCAACATATAATTTTGGGCCCCTTGTCCCTACAGGCTTAATTTGAACTTAAGTTCCATATTCGGCGATAAAATTATATTTAAGCTAATTAAAACACATTATACACACAATTTGAACAAGTGAATAATTATCTCTTGAATCCATACTCATTTGTTTACTTATTTATTGTTTATAGGTTAAATGAGAAGGAAGAGTGGATGAAAGCTTTTAAACTCATCTCAATCTACGTTTATTCATTTAAAATTTTTTATGGATCCAACATGTCAACTCAAAATATTATCATAGTAATTTTTTTTATTTGTACGGAAACTACTTGTTCGGTTCATATTTTTAAAAACAAAATTTAAGACTATTTTCTAAAAATACTACAAAACAAAATGCATAAAATTTATGAGGAGATCTTAAAGAGTCTGCATCTATATTGGGCTATAAATAACAACTAGTGGTCATTGATCCCTCCCTTAAAAAAACATTGATGCAATTTCAAAGCATTAGAGTAATGATAAATAAGCGAAACCTAAGATTATAAGGTTTAATTGACACTTGCACGAGTTATTGGCACAATCATCCAAAGAATCTTAAATTAAAACTTTTCTTAGAAGGATGTTCACAGTTTAAAAAGGCAAGTTGTAGAAAGAGAATTTTGCTCTAGGCATGAAGAGAAAAAACCGTCTGGAAGCTTACTTGGTCATGGAGGCCATGTGCTTTGGAATTTTATTAAAATCATCTATGCATCTTTTGCAACACTTGCAATATATAATACACAACGAATATGAAAATCCTTTTTTAAAAATGGGTTCAGATTATGGATCTTTCAACATTAGAATATTAAATCATCACATTACAACAAACCCTTTGACCACCAATTGCCAAAAGTGATCTCAAAGACCAACAATAAGACTTCAAATTAAGAAAAAAAAGAAAAAGAAAAATGAGCAATCTAGATCCAAACCCACCATGCAAAATAGCAAAAAAACAATTGTTTAAGTGTTTAGTGGTTACTTGTTTAGACTTTTTCAAAATGGTGTAAACTTAAGAACCAATAAGAGAATCTAAAAAATTCATTTTTTTTTTCCTTCTTGGTTTTTATATTGAGTCAATAATGTAACCTTTATACAAATGGAAAAATAGCAATGCATAGAGATAAGACCAAAGAGAATTGATGAAGGTTATTAATCATAGTCACCAAAAGTAGGAGGGTTATTAATTGTATTTCCTTGACAAGTATTTTTCTTCACACGATTGCAAATGGTAGATACCTTTATCTCTCTTTGGTTATACTTTTGTTCCTTACTGCAAATATACTTGCTTGTGGGAGAGTCTACCTTTGGATACAAGTTATGCCCAATAAATGGACGGTGATATGGATATAGATCTAAGGGATAGGGAATCAAAATCCAATTCTTGGGATGGGGAAAACATTTTACATTACAAAAAAGAGAGAGAGAGAGAGAAAATGAAATACTAGCGAATAGGTGAGGGAGGTGGGTGAGAGAGTAGGGACAGTGAGAGATGAGGGTGGAATTTTTGAGTGGCGTCTGTGTCACGTGGAGAGTGCATCTTCGTTCATGCAGCCCACCACTTTTTGGCCTTTTAACTTTAAGGCTGTGTTTGGTTCGCGTAAAATCATTTCCGGAAAATATGCTATTTTCCGGAAATGCTATTTTCCGGAAAGGAAAATGTTTTCATGTGTTTGGCTGTCACAAAATTCATTTTACGGAAAATTAATTTTGGTGTTTGGTTCGTTTAATCAGTTTACCAGAAAATACATCAAATCCGGCGAAACGCTCGTCCGACGAGCAGCCGACGAGCGTCCGACGAGCGGCCGACGAGCGGCGCTCGTCGATCGACGATCGCGCTCGTCGATCGACGATCGCGATGGACGAGCACGCTCGTCGATCGACGAACGCGATCGTTCGATCGCGATCGTCGATCGACGAACGCGATCGTCGATCGACGAACGCGATCGTCGTTCGACGAACGCGCTCGTCGACGCGCTCATCGATCGACGAGAGACGAGCGCGCTCGTCGATCGCGATCGTCGATCGACGAGAGACGAGCGCGCTCGTCTGTGCTCGTCGATCGCGATCGTCGATCGCGTCGCTCGATCGACGATCGCGATCGTCGATCGCGCCGACGACTCGATCGACGATCGCGATCGTCGATCGCGCCGCTCGTCGGCGCGATCGTCCTCTCTCTCTCTCTGATCTGGGCTCTCTTTTCTCTCTCGCGCGATTGTCTCTCTCTCTCTCTTTTTCCGGATTTCATTTGAAGTGAAAATGAAGACAGAATTCATTTTCCGTGGTCAAGGCTTCAAATTTCGGTCAACCGGAATTCGATTTCCGGAAAATAACGTTTTCCGTCACAGCCAAACACCCATTTTCCGGAAATTGATTTCCGGAATTCGTTTGAAGTCGAATCAAACACAGCCTAAGTTGAGTGAGAAAATCCTATCAAAAAACCGCTAGCGGACTTTGCAAGGCAAAATAAACCTTCTCTCTTATTAACATCCCTATCCAAATACTATTATAAGTTCAAAAAAAAAAAAAAAATCACAAATAAAATCTAGAACTTGGAGAAAATAACAAAGAGACCCTTGTTTTAGGTGTGTCATGGACTAATGCTATTTGCAAATCAACAATTTTCCACATCTAAATTTATAATTTATTGAAAGCACCAATTAAAAAGTAATAGATTCATACAAAAAATAGCAGGCAGAAAGTGTTTATTATTTGCAATTGATTGTTTCAACTCATATTATAAAGAAATGTTGATTGTATTTGATTTATTTTTTAAGAGGAAGAGTGTATTTGAAATTAAATGTATTTTTTTTATAAAAAATAATCGTTAATTTGTTGAAAATTATAGTAGTTATATTTATAAAATGTGAATTTATAATAAAAAAAAATCCATAAACAAATTTTCTAAAAATTTAAAAGAAAATCTCCTCCCAAACAAATAATTCCATTCAAGATATACACAACCAAAATAAAGTATAGTCAAGGATATTTTTTTTATTGGTGCAATGGAACTTAATAGCATTAATTAAACATAAGTACATAATAATAGTCTAGGATAAGTCACACCTATTGCATTAGTCTCAAGTTAGCTTAGCATCTTGGAAAAACAAAATCTCTCCAACTTTTACTTGAGATTGTTATGAAAAAAAAGGCTGTTTTTTTTGTTTTTTTATATAAAAAAATTGAAAGAGTTTATTTTCATTAGTTTATTGGATATAACTTTACTTATATATATATATATATATTTATATACACACACAACTCTCCAAGACTACAAGTCTTTTTTTCCTCCTAAGGAAAGACGAAAATATTAAGTAAAGGATACTTTATTTTGTATCAACATCATATTTCTATTACAATAATAATATATTAGTAATAAAAAAAAGGGGATATTTTTGTTAGTATGCACGAGATATAAAGAGAGTATTTAGTACGATCATTGTTCGGTCCGTTTCTTTCTTGCTTTCCCCACTAGAGTCCCTATCTCTCTCTCTCTCTCCCCAATTATTTTATGTGTGTTCCAAACATCAACTCCTAAACAAAACCAGTTCTGGTTTTTTGAGTTTCAGTTTAAGCTTAGCTTATCAGTTATCACCCCACTAGTCTTTGAAATGCGCCTCCACACAACCTTTCAAGCTTCTGTCTTTTTAGCCAATGACCCAATGTTCCATTTCCTCAGCTTAGTTGTTTTCTAAAAGTCTTTGGGTGGTGGGCTTATCTATATGGATTTTGGGGTGGTGGGTTTGGATGGGTTGGTGGGTTCAGAAGCTACTGGTTTTTCTTCACTTGCTTCGGATCCTGAGACAAAGCAGAACTGGTACGGATCTGGGCTGTTTAAGCAAGAGAGATCTGGCAACTCTGAAGATGACTGGAGGAGCTCAAAGCTGCTTAAAACTGATGACTTTGTTGCCTCCAAGACAATGCAACTTCAGCACAGAAACACTTTACTGAGATCTAATTACACTACTCTCTACTCTGATGGTCAGCAACAACAACAGCAAATGCTGAGCTTCTCTAGTCCCAAATCAGAATCTTTTTTAGCTGAAAAGAATTCTCACAATGCCACATTATTGCCTTATTTTCATCAGTCATTATCAGGTTATGGTAAAAATACAGGTACATATATTAAGGAGTTTGATGATGTGAAAGTGAAATGTCTTTATTTAATAGGTACTTGCATGGAGATTATTGATTCATGATCAGATTGATTGGGTTGGGTTTAATGTTTGTTTGTGGGGTTGGATTTATTGGACATATATTATGTTAAAGTCTAAAGATGGGTTGTCATTGGTTATTTGGGTTTTGATTCCCCTGTACTGGTGGAGGGTCTTTTCAAGGAAATCTCCGGGGCTCCTTGTTTTGAGTCTTGTCAATTAAAAAAACTCTTTAACTATTCTTCTCACTTTGATACTTCTGTCTACTTGTTTTTAGGAGATGGCTTCTTTCTTTTTGGGGTGCAATATTTCAGACACAATAGTCATTAGAGACTAGAGGACACAAAAGAAGTAAATAAAACAAACATAAAAGATAGCTAAGATACGAAGAGCTTTCACAGCAAGAAAAGTCCCATTTTTTCTTTGCTTCTGAGTCCTCTATTTATTGAAATTTCCCCCACCATTCTTTAATATATCACTTTCTTTGTATTTTTTTTTTTTTTTTTGGGTACTATGCAAAGACTAGAAATTCATGATTTTTGTTGTGGCCTCTTTAAATATTGCAGACAAGCTAATTTTGTGTTCCCTCCAACACCCTTTTCCACACTTTTTGATTTTCCTGTCTTTTTACACTACAAAAAAATGAACTTTTTATTTCTAGTTTGCCAGGAAATGGGTTGAAATTTTGGCTTCCTTGCCTTCACACTTTCTATCTGTGGTTTATTTTAAATCTTTTCTGGTTTTCTTTGTCAGGCTATAGTTCTGGGAGCTTGAATGGTACAAGCATGCATGGGGCTTTAGCAGGAGCTAGAGGGCCATTCACTCCATCTCAATGGATGGAGCTAGAACACCAGGCCTTGATCTACAAATACTTGACTGCAAATATGCCTGTACCATCTAACTTGCTCATCCCCATTAGAAAAGCCCTTGATTCTGCTGGGTTCTCTAGCTTTCCAGGGGGACTTCTAAGACCCAATACATGTAAGTCTTTTTTCTCTTCCTTTTAGCAAAATTAGGAAAGCAAGATTTTTTACATCCACAAGATTGGCATGTCTATCTCTTAAAGCTGTTCTCAATGTGCGTTTGATTTTTAAAATTGCTGCATATGACAATCGCTCTCTCTCTCTCTCTGTACGAGGGCAGAAGTTTTAATTAATGTGCCACTGTATCTCACTGTTGTTAAATCCTTCAATTCCAATCTATTAATTTTCACTTGTTAATTGTTATCCAACACTGTTTTTGTTCCTATATGTCACAGATCACTTTGTCCATTTAAATAAAAATCTTCGTACTACATAGTACTAACTAAACTTACTTTACAAATCATAAAAAAGAAAAGAAACTTCTGCATATAAACTAATATTGTGTCTGTTTTTTTCTTGTTTTGATTTTTGGTGTATTTATGTCAATAACGCTTTTTGTAACTGCTATTTTATCTGGTTCCTAAATTTATTTTACTAAGTACTAACCAAACCTACTTCAAAAAGAAAACAAAGAAAAAAGAAGCTTCTGCATATAATTAAACTAATTTTGGGTTTGTTTTCTTTAGTGTTTATGTCAAAATTCTTGTTAGCACTACTATCTTATCTGGGCCTTTTTAATAAAAACCTTAGTACTAATCTACTAAGTACTATCTGAACTTACTCTACAAATTAAGGCAAAAGAAAGAATCTTCTGCTACAAACTGATATTGGTGTTTCTTGTTTTGATTTTTAGTGTGTATGTCCAAATTCCTGTTTGTTACTACTACTTTATCTGGCTCTTGATTTTGGATGCTTTTGTATTTGGTTGTTTTGTGCGTGTCAAGTGGGATGGGGTTCTTTCCATCTTGGATTCTCCAACAACACCGATCCTGAGCCCGGAAGGTGTCGTAGGACTGATGGTAAGAAATGGCGGTGCTCTAGAGATGCTGTTGCCGACCAGAAATATTGTGAAAGGCACATGAACAGAGGCCGCCATCGTTCAAGAAAGCCTGTGGAAGGCCAAACCGGCCATGCCGTTTCCGGGACCCCAACTACTACTGCCACTACAAGCACTAGCACTAGTAGCACTATCTCAAAGCTGAGTCCTATTGCATCATCCTCATCAGCTTCAGTGGTGGTGTCCGGTGGTGCATCTAATAGCCTTGCTATTGCTGCTCACCAACAGCTCAAGAACTTGCAGCCTGGTGCATCTAATCCTTCTGCAGCCACCACCATCAACAGGTGAATAATAATAATATTGCAATATCTCAAGGACCTGAATTTCTTATCGTTTTGGCATCTATATATTCCCTGCGAGGCTTCACCTTTGACATCTAAATTGGTGTGTTAGCATGGTACCGTATACATTTTGGTTACTATTATTATATCTTGTTTTGTTTTATGACAGTGGACAGGAAATAGAATCATAGAATCCATTATATATCATCTTTGCAGTGCTGATAGTAACTGGTCCTGGTGTCCAAGATTCTTTATTAAGAAGCGTTTGTTTATATTTGTTAAAACTTTTAGTGCTACCACATAAATTGTGGGCATGGTTTAGGCAGTACTATTTAACTAAAGGACAAGTAGTGGCTCTAGTTGAATTTTCATACTACTATTTAGTTGCTCTAAGTGATGTTTTGGTAATTTTCTTGCAGGATGTTTATTAACAAAGATAATGTGGGTGAGAGAATGCAAGATACACCTGGCCTCTCCATTCTATCTTCCTCCATTGACCATAAACCTAAAGAAAACTCATTCATGATTCAAAAACAGCAAATACCATATGAAGAATCCACTAGAACTGAGTTTGGGTTAGTCACTTCTGATGCCCTCCTCAACCCTTCTAATAAAAGCTCCAGCTTAATGAACTGTTCGTCAAAAGAGCTTAGTGATAGAAGAACCGAATCACAACAATCTCTTCGCCATTTCATTGATGACTGGCCTAAAATTCAATCTGATCGCTCAGCTGTTTCCTGGCCTGAGCTTGACATGCAATCAGATAGGACCCAACTATCCATTTCAATCCCCATGGCTTCCTCAGACTTCATCTCATCCACTTCCTCTCCCAGCTCCAATGAGAAACTCACTCTCTCACCACTCAGACTCTCACGTGAGTTAGACCCAGTAAGGATGGGTTTGGGAGTGAGTAGTGTCATCAATGAGCCGAACCAAAGGCAAACAAATTGGATTCCTATCTCTTGGGAAACTTCCATGGGTGGTCCTCTTGGAGAGGTTTTGCATCATAGTAATAACAACGTGGTGGATTGCAAGAGATCATCTGCGCTTAACCTTATGACTGCGGGTTGGGACAGTAGTCCTCCTTTAGGATCATCTCCAACTGGTGTGTTACAGAAAACCACATTTGGGTCTCTCTCTAACAGCAGTGCAGGAAGTAGCCCAAGAGCTGACAACCACAGGACTGTTGAAGGGGCTAGCCTCTGTAATGACCTCCTTGGCTCAACTCTTGTGAATTCATCATCATCATTGCCGGCCTTGTAGCCACTTGACCAGCCAACTAAGGAGCTACTAGGTGATGCATGAAAAATGAGTTGAACATTGTAAGAGTTAGTTTTTGGAGTTCCATTTAGTCTGTTAATCCTTTTTTAATTTGGTAATCGGTTTTATCTTTCCACCTCACGATTTGTGTAAGTGAGGGTTACTTGTTTTTTATTTCGAGAATCTTTTATTTATTTTTGTTATCTTTCTGTGCACATGTTTAGTAATATTGTGTTTGTTTACCAATACTCTTGGTACTGGGAAGCGTGGTGGTTGGTGTGGTTGAGATAGTTTTTTTTTTTTTTTGAGAAAGTTTAGTTAGATTAGAAGTTAGCACACAGGGGAGGGGGAAGTAAGACTCATAAGAGCTTACAGTACTTATCCCATCAAAAGGGCCTAATTGAGATAGATGAATTGATGGCGAGGTCCAAGTCCAAGATAGATTTTGGTTTTAGCTGTTGGCTTAGTTATCTTGTTCATCTATTGTATCCAATTAATTTCTCACAAGATGTAGGGTCCACGGGTGTGGTCTACACGAGCTGATATGCATTATTTGCAGCTTGTAATCGATGTACAAGATGAGCAAAAGATACTACTCTTATCGGCCCAACTGAAAATTGCAACAAGTAGCTTGCTCATTTAATGACTTGTAACTTAAGGCATTTTGTAACTTTGTAGCTTTGTTAACTCATTAAATCATTATAAAGCTTTTACACATTAAGAATGAAACATTAACGAGCCACGTATTGTAGAACATAGTTGGACGTTGAAACAAATAAATGAATGCCTTTTTCTGCATAATCTGCCTAAGAATCAATACGCACATAAATGATTCTGTTCATGTTTCTATCAAATCTGTTGTGGTTCTCAATTCTGATCTGAACAGTAGTTGTCTGTTTAATCTGACTGGTTTTGCATTTAATAGAGCTGGACCATCTGTAGATTTCAAAACGACAGATCATTTAAAACTTACCCTAACAGGCTGAAAGCCAATCCCACAGAATGTGCATAATAATGCATGCCACAGGCAAGGATTGAGGATTCCTCATTATATTATTGTTAGGGGTGTCTACAGGTTGGGTTAGTATCTAACCCGAAAATGACCCGATTTCATCAGGTGGCAAATCGGTGAACCTGCTACCGACCAACATTGCTTATGGGTTGGATCGAGTTGGATTTTCCATGGGTCGATTTGGTTTCGCTCAAAACCGTGAGAACATCAGTAGACGAGTCAACCTCCATCAGATCTAGGCGGAGACTGATCTACCTTTTCTTTGGTCAGGTTGGCTTCGGCGGGTTGAGAGAAGCGAAACCAAGACTCGAACTAACGAGGGGCAGGTTTTGTTGGATAGAATTGTCATGAATTGTGATGGTGCTCAAGTTAGTTAGCCTTTGGTTTGGGTGGTCGCGGGTTGAGCAGGTCTGGTGGGTCAAGCGGGTCCTAGACAC